>NC_060904.1:7924588-8227088 GCF_014805685.1 Silurus meridionalis | reverse complement strand
CTGTTTTGAGACGATGTCTGTTGTGAAAAGCGCTATAGAAATAAACTTGACTTGACTTGACTTGAGTTGAACAATTCAGGCTGTTTTGAGTGCAAATAGAGGCCATACCCAGGAATGGTATACATTTGTAACCTTAAAAAAAGTGCTGTGTGTATAAATCATATTCACAAGCTGTGTTTTAGATAATAATAAGAAGCCTTGCCTCTGCTTGTTTCATGTATACATCATGTTGCATATCCTTTATGTTTTTTTTTTTTACCTTTATCAATAAAGTTCATTTTGTCCAGAGCACTCTTTGAAGCATTAATAACACTTAATGAAAGGTGGGACAACAGACTGTATCTGGCCACGGCCCAGCAGGACAAAGTGACCTTCAGTATGGAACAATGCAGCTCTTAGATTTCCTTGTTCTTGGCATATCTCCCTCCCAAATGAAAGTCGTGCTTGGTGCTGGAAATAGAGACAAACAAAATGAAGCACAGGAACAGGCTTTGAACTCATAAGAAACAGGTGAACTGGAGCATCGGCATTCTAGGGCCTGCCTTTGGTAAATATTTAACAATAAGGGAGAAAGCAGGGGTAATTAGACCATGCCAGTACCAAAACTGCTTATACAAGGGTCTATCTTTCTGGTGCAGTGGGAGTCTCTGCAATTATTGGATGGTTTTGAATTAAGTTCATGGTGCAAGGCCATTATCTATAGATAATAGCTGCCTTTAAAAACTAGCTGTTCAGGGGGGTTGAAAGTTATTAATATTGGTCAAAATAAATTAGCCAAAGGGATTAGATTCAATTTTATATACCTTCCTTACTGTATTTACCAGTTATGCAAAAACTGCCTAACACAACAGCAAGAAACAAAATGCATGTCAAATTGGATATGGTTGTGAAAACTACTGTATTCATGTAATGTACTGGTTGTTACCCTAATGTATTCACCTGTACTGTGTCTCACCTAGGTTACTTAGGTTATTTCTTCCATTTTCTTTTAATGCTTTTGTGTTAATGAGTACAAATCGTTCACATGTTGCTGCCTACCCTGTTGTTTGTCATTTATAATATGCCCCAGTTTTAAACCTTGCCTCTTTATCTTGATTTGGTTTATCCTGCTGTTACGATATTGCATGTGTTCAGACCTAGCTATGAACTTAGACAATGAATCACAATTAATAAAATACATACTGACTTGATGCAATTGCTTCATGCTTCACTTTCCAATGGTAGTTTAGTCTTAGGGCTAGGTCTAGTTTGTAACATTTGCTTCATATGCCTGTGTAAATTATTTGATATACACAGGTTTTGTGGTGGAAAATCATGGCCAAGTGCAACATGAAAAGTACAAAAGTTTCCATGTTTACTGGGATATGTGTTTAAAAGAGTCCTTGATTATCTGGAAATTAGCAACAAATGTTATAATTCAGGGAAACTATTGTGTGTGTTGTGTAGTGCTGATAGGGCGATGTAGAGTCATTACAGAAGCCCATTTCCAGGGGATCAAACAAATATCATTATAGCAGTGTTAACTTCAGACTCTTGAAGTGGACTTTTTTTGTGGTAGCATTAGACTTCTGGTCAGAAGGATTAAATTTAAAGAGATATAAAATAACACACCACCAAGACACTGCTTCAGGCCCTTAAGCAAGGGCCCTAACCCAGTTAAATGTAACTGTATAGAGTATAGAGTACTTCTAAATTATAATATCTTGGCTTTAAGAGCAAAGGAGTATGTGTAATTGTTTTGTCACCACTAAATTTGAAAAAGGCATATTCATTTCTCAGAACAGGATAAAATGTGGTTATTCTTATGTGTTTTAAGTAACAAAAAGCTTAAGAGTAACCTTGCAGGTTAAGGATTTAGAATTGACCATATCCTCTCTTTCTAGCTCTGTGCTTTATGCCCTACATTTATTACTATTTCTGTTCTATTGGGCTCTCCATTTCCAAACCCACATTACTGGTACCCCAGTCTCTCTGCACCAGAACATTTACATCATGCTGGCATTTTTCTTTATCATTGCCCTCCTAAACTTGTTTGCTGGGCACTTCTGCCTCTTTTGACCCTGACTCTTAGAAAGTTCCAAATAAGACAATCTTATTCCTATTCAAGGCTTCCTAAAATGGCAATAACCGATTTGAGATATTACAGTGTAAGGTGAATAAAATTGAGCAAATGTAAAATAAAATAAATAAAATTATGCACATTCATATGCACATACTTGCACAAAACAATAATAAATACGGTTTTCTTTTGACTTGTCCTCATATTTCTGCTTCTCTTTTAAACATGGAGGCATTCCTCCATTGAAGAAAACAGCTACCGAGGCACTGCACATGAATAATACAACACATAAATAATGCAGCAACCATCTAAAATGTTAATGAAGTGCCATTCACAAGCCTTCCTGTAGCTTGGACTCGCTAGGTTGTAGCTATAAGTAGCTATACACTGACTTTATGATCATTCAGCAATGATAGGACCAGATAGTTGTTATAAATTTTTTTATAAATAATTATAAAAATTAGATTGCAGCAAACAGTAATGGCCTTCCAGGATGCCTTTGGGATCATTAAGCTGTGCTTTTGTGTTTTTTTTTTTTTGTCCTACATGAAAACACATTGAAATATTTGAAAATTACTGACTACAAGATTGCTGAGAAAACAAAAAGCTGTGTGTGGCCTGGTTTCTAGTTGGTGCATGTTTTAGTTGCTAAGAAGTAATGTGTGGTGTCCATAGATTTTGAGGGGCTTTTCTAATTATATGTACCACCAAATGTATAGACATATTTAAGTATGATTTAATAACAGTCCAAACTCTATATGTGTTTTGCAGGGATATTTGTATACCATAATTACGACTTTCAGTTCATACTCTTGTGTTTAGTACTTCATGAAGCTGTCTAGGTAAGCGGTTTAATCAATGCAACGTAATATAAAAAACACACACACACGCTTTTCTGTTGTAGTTTTTAATAAATGCAGTTATGCAATTAAAAAAAAAATGGTTAAAAACGGGTATTGGATAAAATATTGGATATTCATTTCCATTTGTTCCCCTTTAACAACACACACACACACACACACACACACACACACACACACACACACACACACACACACACACACACAGTACTTAGATGAAGTGTTCCAAAGTGGGAGGAAAGCTGCCTTGTAACCAATCACTGACAAAGGCTCTTTGAGTGTGTGTCGGTTTCCTTTTACAGTGTCTCTGCAACTTGGGCTATTTTAAAGACACACACACACAGCTGTACCTGACAATCTGCTGAAGGAAGGTCAGCTCTGAGGCCAATAATCCCAAATTGTAAAAAAGTGAACTAGAGGAAGATAGGCACCCAGAGGAAAAGAGTGTAATATCCAGAAATACTGACTGGCTGTTCTTTTCTTCAAGAGGGCTCAGAAAGTTCTCTCCCACTAGGGTTAGATCTTGGCTGCAAGCCCGCAAGCTTAAAACAGTGCGTTGCAATTGTAATTCTCATTTGCTTTGCCATCTGAAAGAGAGAGTCCTATAATTGCTATTAGCATCAGTGAAGAAGTTGGCAGATCCTGATGCTGCCTATGTGAAGCTGCTGGTTGTGAGGTGTCTTGCTGTATATTCTGAATGGGATGTGGTTAGTGAATTGGAACGTCACGGTCAGGCTGCTCTAAGCTGTTCAACTGCTCATGCTCCTGAGTAGGCCAGGTATGCTCACCTCTGCCTCGCTCAGGCACTCGGCATTTCTCGGACAGCCATGAAGAGATTCAGCAGCTTGAGAGGAAGCAAGAAGCGCAAGGAGCATGAGGACAAGACTGGGAGAAGCCAGTCAGAACCCCATGGCCTCTTGGGAACAAGTAAGACCGCAGTTTGTGTAACTCTGTAGCGATGCCAAGTCAAATGTACAATATTTACATTTTTTAATTGCTCTGAAATTTTTTTATTTAAGAGCAATGTAACTTTTTTTTACAGCACTTTTAAACCCACTGAGCAGAAAAAAAACAGATGGTTGCTCAGTGTTATAGGATTGTCTAGATTAAGTGGGGAAATTTTTTAAATATTTTTTTGAGGATATTGCAAATATCTATGAAGAAGTATATCTAGAAGTTAGACTAATAATGACTGTGGTAAGAGTAGTAAAAATATTGTGTGCATTTATTTGGAAAGAGGTGTCTAATAAGTGCCTTGTATAAAGTGGTTTTAAAATGTCTAGTCCTGCTTGTGTTGTTCACAATCTTGTTTTTGGTGTTTGTATGCTTCACTAGTAACAACATATCAACCATATCCTTTACTAAAGGAATCAAATTCTATATGGTACGTAATTGTGGCAGAATGCAAATCTAAGGTTTCCTTGGATTCTAGAGAGTTCTGTGAAGTTATTGAGTGTTCCTAAGGAACAAATTACTGTTGGCCTATAATTCTATTAACAGAATGCTCTTGACACAATGCTGCATAAAAAGCCTGTAGAGTAGGTTAAAGCAAGTATGAATCAGTGCAAGTGAGCATGTCTTTCAATTTCCCTATGATAAAACCAAAGAAGAAAAGCACCCCAGCAAACAGAAAATGGCAGCTTGTTTCCCTGATCATCATACCTAGCACTATGTCTATTGAACACATAATCATTTTTAAATTCAGTTTGTTAAACATAAAACATTTTACAATGTCATCGGCAAGTTAGATACAGAATATACACTATATGGCCAAAGGTCTGTGGCCCTCACACCTAGATTTAATTTGCCTGTTGGTGTTATAATAACCTTCACTCTTCTGGTAATGCTTTCCACTGCATTTTGTAGCCTGGCTATAGAGATTTGTGTTTATTCAGTGGCAAGACTGTGGGATTAGTGAGGGCAAGGCACTGGTGATCGGAGAGGTGGCCTGGTGTTCACTGGATTTGAAGTCAGAGCTCTGTGCCTCATTTAAGTTCTTCTATACCAGTCTTTGCAAACCACACATTGGAAGCATGGACCTTTTTTTTTTTTTTTTACAAGGCATTGTCATGCTAGGAATCTTAATTTAAGTAAACTGTGAACCAAGACTTCTAGATCAGTCATGTCTCAGCATCATCATCATCTATTTCTTCTTCTATTAGCTGCACCCATTAGGGGTCGCCACAGCGGATTATCCGTCTCCATACTACTCTGTCCTCTTCATCTGCCTCGTTCAAATCAACTACCTGCATGTCTTCCCTCACCACATCCATAAACCTCCTCCTCGGCCTTCCTCTTTTTCTCCTTCCTGGTGGCTCCATCCTTAGCATTCTCCTACCGATATACCACATGTTTCGCCTCTGCACAGGCTCAACCAGCTTAATCATGTGTTTTTCACTTTGTCCGCAAAACGTCCTACATGTGGTGTCTCTCTAATAAACTAATCCTGTCCATCCTCGTCACTCCTAATAAAAATCTCAGCATCTTCAGCACTGCCACCTCCAGCTCCTTCTCCTGTCTTTTTCTCAATGCCACTGTCTCTAAACCATACAATATCGCAGGTCTCACCACAGACCTATAAACTTTCCCTTTCACTCTTGCAGATACCCTTCTATCACAAATCCCTCCTGCCACTCTTCTCCACCCACTCCACCCTGTCCACACTCTTTTCTTTACATTTCTAACTCTCCATAACTTTGCACTGTTGACCCCAGGTACCTAAACTCATCCACCTTCACCACCTTTTTTTCCTGCAACCGCACCACTACACTGCCCTCCCTCTCATTCACATTACTCCTACTGACTTTCATTCCCCTTCTCTCCAGCATGTACCTCCACCTCTCCAGGCTCTGCTCAACCTGCTTCCTACTCTCCCTACAAATCACAATATCATCCGCAAACATTATAGTTCACATAGAAACTCCTGCCTGACCTCGTCCGTAAACCTGTACATCACCACTGCACACAGGAAAGGGCTTAGAGCCGACCTCAATCCAACCTCCACCATGAACCAGTCTGTTGTTCCTACTGCACACTTTACTGCTGTCACACTGTCCTAATACATGTCCTGCACCACCCTCACATACTTTTTTGACACAACTGACTTCCTCATACAATACCACAACTCCTCTCATGGCACCTTGTCGTACGCTTTCTCTAAATCCACAAACACACATTGCAACTTCTTCCACCATCTTATTATTTTTTCAGTCCTCACTCTTCTCTACTTATTCAACTCCAAAGCCATTCTACAGACCACCATCCAATGCTGCCTAGCTACACTGTCCCCTGCCAACAACTTACATTCTCCAAACTCTTTCAGGTTGCATCTCCTGCATAAAATATAGTCCACCTGTGTGCACCTTCCTCCACTCTCAAACATCACCCTATGATATGATCCTCCTTCTTCTTAAAATAAGTATTACTACTGCTATTTCCATCCTTCTAGCAAAATCTACCACCATCTGCCTTTCCACATTTCTCTCCTTGAGACCATACCTTCCTATCACCTCCTCAACACCTCTGTTCCCTTCACCTACATGCCCATTAAAGTCTGCCCCAATCACCAATCTTTAATTCCTAGGTACACCTTCTACCACTTTAGCTAACTCACTTTAGAATCTTTTTTTCTCCTCCATCTCACAACCCTAATGTATGTATGTGTACCTAATAAAGTGGCCGGTGAGTGTATCTCTGTGTGTGTGTGTGTGTGTGTGTGTGTGTGTGTGTGTGTGTGTGTGTGTGTGTGTGTGTGTGTATATATATATATATATATATATATATATATATATATATATATATGTCTTCTTACTAACTTGGCTGTCTTCATCCTTTCTCTTCCCTTGCTTGGTTTATCACCATAATGAGTCATCGTATGAGTCAGCAAATCTGGCACACAGAATTATAATCTGTTTTTATCAGAAATTTATGCATGTCTCTTTTTTGTTGTTGTTCCCTTATCGTTTTTACTGACCTTCATTTTACCCTCCTACAGAGACTTTCTATTAACCTTTATGCTAATAGCCTATTCTGCATCATTTTATCCTGACTGATTTACACAGAATAACTGATCCTGCGACTTTCAGTTTTGAACTTCAAACTTGTGTATTATAACTTCTATGGAATCCAACTATAACCCTTATACTTTTAATGCTCCAAAACATAAACAAGTATGTCAAAATGCTTACGGTGTGCATCATACAGTAAACTGCTATAAAAAATACTTTCTTTAATGATAGCAATGGCATCATAATAGTGGTGGACTGGAGAACAGGTACAATATGAATTGTTACATTAGTAGAGAATTTGTCAGTTCAAATAGTATTCATACATAAGGGGCTAAATATGAATCGAAGAGATAAGAAATTCATCATTTAACCTGAGTTTGTTAAATAATATTGATATTTATTATATGTATATATATATATATATATATATATATATATATATATATATATATATATATATATATATATAAATATAAATTTTACATTTCCAGTTGCATTATAAATCTAAACAAAGTTAAGACGGTTTAGCAAAAAAATAAATGTTCTATCAGTACAGAACACACACCCCACAAAATGCCATAACTGGACTATGTGCTATTGGAACTACAAAATAAAAATTATGTATTCTGGTCAGATGGGTTCAAATTGAACTTTCTGGCACTGCATCTTTAAGGGCCTCTTGTAAGTTTTTTATGCCATGTACCAGATAATAGAAGCACAAACTGGTTGTCTGGTTGTCTATGCCAGGAGGTTAAAACATAAGCATTGCTTGGTTTTCGGTGGATGTTTGTATACGCGGGAGAATCTGTGGACTGAATGGAAGAGGGAAAGTCCCCAAACCATAATCTAAGAATATAAATCATCTTGAAATGTTTTTCAACATGACATGCCTCCTTTTCTTTTTGCCATTTATGTAGATGTTTTCTATTTTTTTACTTATTTTTCCTAGCAGTCGGAGCACTTATCCATCCCTCTAGTTTATTTATATAAAGAAACTGACATTAAAACAAATTATCCACTAAACTGTGGGCCTCCCACCTTTAATTACATGCTCAACAGAATAAATTATTTAGATATCCACACAAACATTTACTTTATTAAGTCTCACATATTTTGGGGGTAATTTTGTTACATTGTAGAGTTCCTGCTTAAATACTGGTATATGAAGCTTAACATTTATGACTTTTGGAAGACACCATTTTCTAGGTTTACAATTATCACTTTTACACAACTGGGCAGGTGAGGATTAAGGTCCTTGCTTAAGGTCCCAGCAGTGGTAGCTTGGATTTAAACTCACCACCTTCTAACTGTTATTCAGCCATTTAAATTAGCTACCACTTCCTTATAGTAACCTGCAAAAGCCTGAGAATTTGCTTTTATTCAGAACAAAATGTTCTGATGATAATAGAAAGAATGATGCATTGTGGAAATATAAGTTTGCTGTGTCTGGGGGGGAAATGCAGCTTTTCATGAATACAAAGGTATTGTAGCTGCTAAAAGCATAATAATAATAGATATATGAGTAGGCACAGCAGAAAGTCCATGTCTGTACTAATACATACAGTAAGTCTGTCACTGCTCAACCTCAGCAATGTATTTGATTCGAATTCTGCCTCTTTCAAAAAACATCTTATCCAAAATATGTCAGACTTTTTTAGGGACAGTTCTTTTTCTGACTTAATAAGGCTATATGGCTTGTAATTCATATTGGGCTCAAAATGTTTTGCAGGGTTTTTTTTTATCTTCAGAATATTTACAGCCTAAAGCACACATTTCAGCTCTACAGATTTGCAAGTGGTTGGTAAAAATGTCTTGTGGGGAACTCAACTATATATGCATAAATCTCACACAACTCCAGTCTGTAGTTAAAACCGAGTGGTTAGAAAATACCAATTATAATTGTGTGCAATTTCAGTGTTAAATATGCACTATGCACAATTTAGTCAACTCAAACACAGCTCAAAGTTTATATAGACACTTCCTGTTGCTTCCTTCATTAACTTTAAAACACCGATGCTTGCATACAAAGCCAAAATTCAACCAGTACCCACCTAGCTCCCCCAATGGAACTAGGGTTCCTCTGATCCTCTAGTACTGCTTGACCGGTTCCACCATCCCTCAGAGTACAAGGAAGACATGTTTCAAGACTCATTTTTGTTCTGGCATCATCTTCTTGTTGGTACAATGCTTTTGAGAGGCTGTCATTTGGACAGCTGTTTGTTCATTGATGCAAAAATGATCAAAAGATTTAAAAGAAAACACCATGATACCTACTGTGAAACAAGTAGGAGGATGTTTTGGAGATGCCATGAATCTTTGCAGGCCACAATAAAGTTTCAATACTACTAAGCTATTCTATAATGAAACAGATGTCTAACTTAAGAAAGCTCTATCTCAGTTGCAGCTACTGGTCTCTCCAACAAGATAATGATCCAAAACATGTAACTAGACGACAGAGGTGGCAAAAGTACACACATTCTTAACTTAAATAGATGTACAGATGCTCATGTTTAAAAATACTCTGGTAAAAGTTAAAGTACTGACTATACTTTTTTTACTCAAGCTAAAGTAATCAAGTTTGGGCTCTGACATGTACTTAAATAAAAAGTAGCCATTAGCCTACCTGTAAAAAAAGTAGCCAGTAGCCTACCTGTTTTATTGTCATGCTGGTAACTGAACCTCACGTCGTATTAATATTAAGGCTGTCAATCGATTAAAAATATTTAATTGTGATTAATTGCATGACTGTCATGAGTTGACTCACAATTAATCGCAACATAATCACACATTTTAATCTGCTTTTAATGTACCTTAAAATAATACTTTCCAATTTATTAATTCTCTAATCAACATGGGCATGGACAAAAATGGATGCGTTACGCAATTGTATGCTTATTATTTGTGAAACCAAACTCAAAATAGAGCATGCAGACAAAATATTTTTTTTAAACATTTTAAATTAATTATGGTGTTTCAAATTACGTAAATTATCAGGACTCCAAACGGAACCTCTGCTATGTTTCCATACGGACGGTTAATGAGGATGAGGTGATATCGGAGAAACTGTACCTCTTTTAAACTTTCATAAGGATTACATAATCAAAGAATATATGTATTCGATTTGAATTTGTTTATTTAAAATATATTTCAAATTTACTTTTCGAGCTTTTTATGCATATATTTATTATGTCTGTGAGGTAAATATTCACTGAGATTCAGGTTGTTTTATTTATGGGTCAGTAAGGAGAGATGACAGAGACGGCAGAGAGCACCCTCTGTCTGTTTGCTTTATTTTATAAAAGCACACCTTTTTGTTGTTATTATGGGCGTATACATATGAAAATAGACCCTTTAGAGATTGAAATTATGTATTGCTCTTATCTGTACAATCAAAAAAACACTAAGTTTTTAAAAGAATTTAAGTTTGTTTTGGTGTTATGAAGAAATAAATGTGACAAAACGCGCTGGCGTGTTTGTCGACCCCAGAGGGTTAATTGTCGGCATCATTGTGGATTTTGATGCTAATTTGAGACTTGGCTTATCAGTGAAACAATTGTTTACTGATTAAAAATTATTTTTGCGGTGGAGTTTTTTAAATGTATTATATATGTGTAAAGAAAGGACATTGTGAATGAATGTGTTTTGCACTTAAGGTTTTAATTTTGCCTCTTTTATATTTATTTATTTATTTTTTTAATAAAAATAGTCAAACAGAAATGCGAACTGCATTAATTAATTTTAACAGCATTAAAATGAATTTGCATTTTGACAGCCTTGATTAATAAATTAAAACAAAACGAAAAATGTGTTACCTAATAAATCTATCCAGGCTGAACAACCACCATATAGAGCACAAGCAAAGAAAAGATGATGATGATCAGGTGATCAGGAAAGTCTCTGTTCTCAGTCATGTTTACATCGCTGACTGCCTCTGTTTTATCCACATTAACCCCAGGCTTTTTGTTACCTTCTGCCGTGCTCATTGTTAGCTTCGTAAACTAGCCTACATCTGTGGTGTGTGAGAGCCAGGAAATGATACACCGGTGGATTAAAAAAGCTGCGCAATTACAAGAAATCGGTTGATGGGCTAAAAACAGTGCAATGAGAAGAAAAAATATTGACATTTCAGCAAATATATTAAAACCAAAGTAATGAGCCTGTTTTGGAAATGTAGAAAGTAGAAATACAGATATTTGTGTCAAAATGTAATGAGTAAAAGTAAAGTTATAAAAAAATAAATAGTAAAGTACTGATACCAGAAAAATCTACTTTAGTACAGTAATGAAGTATTTGTACTTCGTTACTTCCCACCCACAAATTGCTAAAAACAAAGCACTCCACTATTCTGAAGTAGCTTTCTGTAAGCGCCTATCTGAATCCTATTAAACATCTTTGGGAAAAGTAGAAAAATCTAAATGTATCCTTCAAATCTGAGTTAGGTTGCTCATGAAGAGTGGGCCAAACTATTTTGTACGCCTGTTAGTATGGGCAGAGACCTCATTGAGAAGAAGTTTGGGTGTAGCAACAAATTTGTCCATGTCTGTATGGGGTTAAATGTATTACAACATAATGTCCCAACAGCTTAATCATTAGCAGGCTGTAAATAATAAAAGGTTTTACCTTTTCCAGAAATGCTGTTCTCTTAAAAAAAAAAGTAAATAAATCAAATAAAAATAATAACCTTGCTTTTCTAACTATACTCTATCACAACAGTTTTGTGATTGATGAAATTCTTATTCTTGACCAAATAAACCAGAATTTATTTATTGAGAGACATTGCAAATCACTGGATCTGGATAAGTCTTTATATCAATATATATATACACACACACAGGAAGTCTAACGATGGAGATATGTTACGAGGACCCCACTGTAAGTCAAAGATAGTACTATGACTGTGACAGCGTTTCCTGCTTCATGCTGATTTATAAATTTATTTGTATTTAATTTATATATAATGTATAGAGAGAATATATATATATATATGAGAGAGTCTGGTAATCTTTGTTATGAAATGTAGCCGACATTCTGTGGTAGCGTTTGACTCTAACTTTAACTTTTCATTATTTTAACAAACCTCTCTAATAATATTCATAAAATACAGCTTTTTCTATTCTTTAATCTCATGCTTGAAGGTAGTTCTGAACTTTTATTAACACTATAAAAATGTTATATTACGGGTTGTTTTGTCCATTGTTGATGTTTTTACAGCACTTACCGGTACTTATTGATGTTATTGTACTGTTTGAGTTTTACGTATTTATTTCTTTAACCTTTACTTTAGACTTTATTAAAAGAAAAATGTTTACTCACTACAATGTTTTACCTGTTTGTTTGCCTAAGCATATTTTTTTTTTCATATTTATTGGTTTCTCAGTAAGACAAAAAATAACATTAGTAAATAAATACGGTGTGTCGTTCAAGGTCTTGGCAGTAGAATTATGTTTTTTAATATATTCGTATTTTCTCAATGTAATAACGCAAGAATGAGGGGTTGCACATTTTATAGGTTTTATATGGAATTAGCATTGTAAACAACAGATGAAATGGTTAGAGTTTGATCTAAACAAGCAAGGTCACAGCAAGGTCAAATGTCTTTTTAAATAGTTTTTTTGTGTTTTTTAAAGAGCCTCCTTCTTATTTGTTACTTCAGTTTTAAGAACTCAAGGCACATTTTATATGAGCAGCTAACATTTCTGTTGCCATTGGTTCATCCGTTTGTTTATCTGTCTGTCAATCTGTCTTTCAGCTTGTCTGTCAAGCCTTATCTTAGTCTGACTCTTGGCATGTCTGCCTGTCAATTCTTCTTTTAGCCTGTTTGTCAGTCCTTCTTTTAGCTTTTCTGGCTGTCTGTCTGTCAGGTCGTCGCTTAGCGTGTCTGTCAAGCTCTCTCTCAGACTATTGATAGGAAATTCTTAATAGTACAACATGAAAAATGGATCTGTATAGACATACCCTTGCTACATCTACTAAAATGACTGTATTTTAGTATTGATACAAATATGGACAAGGAATATTTTTGAGGTGTACAAATTAGCAATAAGAAGAACCAGACATTTAGCCAACAGAGGCATCACTGTTAGTACTCAGTGTTAAGTTCTACTTTCATGTTTAAGAATCTGTTTTGAAGTTTTTGAAGTTGTACATTAACAGTTTTTATTACCTTTGATGGCATTTGCATAAAAAACATCTACTATAAATAATCATTCACAATCTTATTATAGTGATTTTGAAGTACATTGCTCATGGCTGAGACAATCATCAAGGCTTCAGTCTGTAATGATGAATAATATTTGTAATATTAATATTTTGTATTTGGAATATTAATACTGTAATATTTTGTGTGTACACACACGGTATATTTGCTTTCTGGTTTATTCAGTTCACTCTGCCTAAAAAGCTTTCACTTGAGAGGGGAAAAAGAGAAGCACAGATAGAGATCATGCTTCAGGTGCTTATCTTATCCACAGGACTAGGTGTCAGCAGCAAGGGCTAAATTAGGAAGGCAGCAAGCTGGAATTCAATCTATTGGATGGCACTGATTAAGCATCTGAAATGTCAGGAGATAGAGCAAACGGCAGCTCTGGGACATTTCTCGCCCTTCGTGGCATTTCTGGTATGTAAGGAGCCATTAAACAAATACCAAATATTCACCTTACACAGCAGACCAATCATTTCAGCATAGACTGTCAGTGGGAATGTTCATAATAATGTTGGAAGGTAGAGGGTAATGTAGTTCAGCCTTTGGGAAGAATATAAAAACCTTTTTATTAAGGTGATATAGAGCAACAGCAAGCTGTGAAGGGCATCGGATTTGTTTTTCATACCTGCTATGGTATGTAGGTTTTGAATTACAGACACATGTTCATCTGCTGAAATGAGCTGGTCAACTTAAGAATAGTTTAGAATGAAAACATGTGTATGACTGATTGATAACCCCACCAAGAAACACATTAAATATGTTTATACAGAAAAGTTTGTACTGCGTATAAAGATTCTGGTGATAACTGGGTAAAGTTTCCTACATTATTTCAATGAATGAAGTTCAGACTAAAAAGGTCTCTCAGTTTAAGCATCACATATCTTTTTAAAAAACGTGTATTAATATTAGTCATTAATATGCATGTCATTTAGGGTGAATTTTCCATTTACACATCAGTGGATAGCAATACACACTATATAGACAAAAATTGATTAACAAACTCCTATATAGTGGAGCCTGATATGTGGAAGTAGAAGCTTTTGTGGGTTTCTGCTGTTGTAGGTTTCATGTGTTGTGTTGTGCTTTCTGAGATGCTTTTCAGCCTAGCATAATTGTAATTAGTGCTTACTTGAGTTACCGTAGTCAGTGTGTTAATATAAACCGGTCTGGCTATTCTCTGTTGGCCTCTTTTATAAACAAGGCGTTTCTGCCATAACTGTGGCTGTTTTTGGGATTTGAGTCTGGTCCAAAGTCAGCAGTTTCTGAATCTGTCCTTCTCTCAAACAAGTGGCGATACTACACGCAATAGTAAGTGGCTAGTGTGTGCTATTACATATAGGCAGCGCACATGTCGTGGGCCAGTCTAAATAAAACCCACCGATATCTACAGAAGACTTCAAGCGCAGTTTGTGAGTGTATCTGTTTGGAACATACGAGTATTATCTTTTCTTTCTGAATAATGTATTCATATTTGGTTACTTTACTTGGTATTGGATCAAAATTAAAGTGCTATTTCCCATCCCAAGCCCCAAATAATTATGAATTCTTTCTAAAACAATTTGCAACACAAAAGGTCAGCATCGGGTCATCCAATTCCTCACGTCCATCTCCATCTATAGGCATTTTTACAGTCTGTAGGCTCAGCTCTCCCTTTCAGACAGAAGTAGCAGTCTAGGAAGACTAGCAAGAGCATACGATTGGCAGAGCAAAAATGTGTTTATTGCAGAAAGACCAAAATGGCAACATAATGGGCTCTCTGAACTATTAAGGCGATGACCTTGAGGGGAAAAATGCGCTTTCAATACCACTCAATGTTTTCACTATACTGAAAGCTGGATCTAAATTTTTACTGAGAGCTAAAGGGCCGTTTGTAGAATACAGGTAAAAGATTATCTGGACCAAAAGGTAACTTTAGCAACACAATTATAAATTTATCTCTCAACTTTGGGTAATGGCTTCTATTAAGGGAAAGAGTGATTATGTCAGTACAATATTTTGTCAAAGATATTCAGCAGACTGCCTAATATCAAAAACTGCCTAATTCACTCTCAGATACACAGCTGTGGTGACTGTTAATGAATAACAAAAGACAGCATTATCTATTAAAAAGGTACCCTAAAAGCATTTTCCTTTATAAGTGCATTACAGTTCTAAATTAACATGATTGGCTTCAGTTATAGCCTAATTAGCCCAACAAAGCATATCGTTATCTAATGACAATCTCAAAAGACCTTTATTTTATATTAACTTCTGATATTTTCACTGAAATATTCTCAATAACATATGTCTTTTTTATGCCTCTTTCACAAGTTGTTTCCAGGTTTTTCATAGTGTCATAGCTGCAGAACAAGTGGTTAAATGCTTGTAGGATATACAAATTAATCACCAAATGACTTGATTACATTTTGGAATGTATTCCAGTCCAAAAGTCATAGCACAGTTAAATGTCTGAGTAGTTTCCTTCCTGCTTAAAGATCTTAAAGTGATTTTGAGGCACACCAGATAGTAACAGGAGGCACTAGACTTCTTTGTGGTTGACATCTTTAATGCCTTTGTTGATGAGTTTTATTGAATTATATTTATAGTTAGTTAATGGATGTTGTTACATCCACATTACACAATACACAGCCATAAGTATGTGGTTACCTGACCATCATGAGAATATATGTTCTTTTTCCAAATCACTGGCTATTAACATAGAGTTGGTTGCCTATTGCTGCTCTAAGGAATGTTTGGTAAGACGCCTGGGCACAATCAGTTTCAGTTCAGGTGTTCAATGGTTAAAATCAGAACTCGGGGCCTACCTACCTTCATAAATCATGTTTTGTGGGCATTGTTTTGACACTGTTTTGGGCCTTTTAGCATACAAAGACATTCTTGCCAGTTTGGGAAAGAACCACATTGCGGTTGAATGGACAGGTTACTACACTTTTCAGCCCAGTCTCACAGCATTTTTTTATATAGTCACTGAGGACAACTTTCTATTTCATGTATTTCAATAAGAAGTATTTTCGGTGCCTCTGCCAAAGTTTTCTTTCTGCCACTGGATACCACAGACACAGAATTACCGTAACTTACCCTAAACCTATATTTTCTGCCTAAATCTCTGATTAAAATGGGGGGGAGATTACCATTTCTGTCAGCATTACCCAAGATCCTCTGCCTCTGTTACTATGGAGACGGAACCCGACGGAGGCAGGGGTTGTGAGTGACACAAAAAAGAGGGAATTTCGTGTCCATGAACACGAATTAATAGATTCAAGTTCGTGTCTATATCACGAAATGACATGAGGCTGTGTTGTACTTTTGCCATACAGTGTACAAATTGTAATACTGTCACTATCAAATGCCATTTTTTTGCCTAATTCTTATCAATCTTGACAAACTCATGCACACTTTATTTGTTCCTCAGTAAAATAAAAGCAGTATAATGCTGTATATGCATTATTTCATGCAGTACAGCTGTCTGTATGCTGTATTAATTAATCTAAACTCACTAAAATTTAATAAACAGTTAAAAATGTTTAAAAAATTGGGAAAAATAAAAAGATTTTAAGTATATATTTCTGAGCTGTATCAATAGATAACATTTGGTGACCTTGTTATTCCCTTGCAGAGCTCAATGTAACAAACTGCTTGGTTTGTCTGAACCATAAACTTGTAATACACCAGTTTGTTACTTGCATCATTCTGCCTTAAAAAGTAATAAAAATTAATGTACAGCTACAGAAACAATCAAACTCAGACAAGAGATTCCTCTGAGTCACTGGTGTCAGTAGGACTAACGCAAAAGCCTCACAGTTTTTCTTCTTTTGTTCCATAAACCAATTCTCTCCGAAGATATAAGCTCAGATATAAACTATTCTCTTTAAAAAATGGGAGGGATATAGCACAACCATTATTTTGTCCATAGAACACTCTTTACCAAAATTTTGTGACTGAGTAATGAGGATATTAAACAGAAATGCAACTAAGAAGCAGGAGAACCCTGAGGATGCAGCCACCAGCATGCTTCACTGTATGGCTAGTGTTCTCAAGGTGATGAGCAGTGTTGGTTTTTCCACGGCTTAAATGTTCAGGTCATCAAACCATCAAATTTTTTTCTACATATTTTCTAAATTTCCAGTATGTACCGTTTCAAAATTTATAGAGGATTTCAATTGTTTGGCACTCTTACATACTTGCTTCATGATGTGTTTTCTGGATCTCTGGATCTAATTCTGACTTGGTTGCATCTCTGTGTAGTGTTCTCCTTATTTAGTCACTAGCTGTTGGTGGACAGCCTGTTTTAGACAGAGTTACAGTTATATACACATCTTTTATGCAGAAAACTATAACTTTTTCATTTTAACAGACATCCTGTAGTTTTCTAACCTATAGGGATTGCTGCCCATTTTAAATTGACCTTGATATGTCTTTTAAGGGCTTTTAGTGCTGTCCTATTAGTTTTGCTTGATTTTATGCTAGCATTTCTATGAATGGATTCAATCGCTGTATTATGTAACCTCGTTGCTGCTCTCTTTTCTATGCAAGTATCTGAGCTATTTTACACCCTATAAAATGGTTTATCATATCTAATCTTTCACATATCTGGCTATATTCAATTCCCAGCTTTCACTCACATGCATTAAAAAGCTTACGAGACCTTAATTCAGTAACATTAACCAAGCGCTTAACCAAGCACTTTAATCACATTCACATAAATAGAGGATGAAGGCTTTTGGTGTGCATGTTAAGAAGCATTGCTTTAGTAATAAGCACCGTAACCATATTGGGTGAGTAAAAAGATACAATAATTCAATAGTTCTGAATTCGTTTGTATTATTCATATGTAGAAAGTTTTTTTATAGATAACCACTTATGCAACATTGTATTCTGGTATTATAGTGTAAGAAATATGAGAAGTAGCAAGTTCTAAACTGGCTATAATTAATAGCCAGAATTGTTTGTAAAGTGGACTTATGAGAACCTTAGAAAAATAAAAACATGAACATGAGCTATATACAATAGTGTGGATTTGAATGTGTATTAAGTTTTTCAACACGTGTGGACGTGGACATGCAATTTTATTTGTATAACGCTTTCAATAATGGACATTGAAAAAAGCAGCATTACATAAATAATAGTGTAACAATATAAATATTGAATACATAAATTAATTCCTATATGTTTATTCTTTTTAACAACCACATGTCTAATTTAAACAAGTAATGGCAAACACATTGACGAGATCTTTGCAAGTTTTTTTTTTGTTTAGTGTTTGATATACACACATGCTGTAGCTGAGTGTGTGGAGATAAGGTAAAGGTCATTATAGCAGGCTTTATGAGGCCATTGTTTTCCAGCCCCCCCAGTGCATGTCTGTTCTGGCTGTCTCTTTTCCCTGCAGGGTCCATGAGACAGACGCTACAGTCAGGGACACCCATAATTCCATAATTAGGCTCCAGAGAGTGGACACCCTGACATACCTGTCTGCCCTTTGTCAAGCCTATAATTCAGAGTTAAACTTGAGTTTGAGCCAGTAATTCTCACCAGCCCAGCAAAACAGCTGGGTGCAATGAAGTACAGTGATCTTTAATTGCAATTATAAATAAATGTTTCACTGTACTGTATCAAGACAATGTGATTAGTTTTTGTTATTTTTTAATTGGTGAACGGTAAAGCATTAAAACATCTAATAAGATGGTCAAAGTTTTTTTTTACACCAAATGGTGACAAGTTTGGTCAGATATTCATAAGTGACATTCATTTCATTTAAAAGAAATAAGAGAAACAGCATATTTTTACCCGACTCCTACGCAATATAACTTCTTAAGCATCCATTTATGATCGCCCTATAGCAAGATTGATCTAGCCTGATCAATGTGGTCAAAAAGATTTGCAGTCCTTGATTATAGCAACCATTGCTATATCACTACCCTGGTGGTTTTCCTGTCAAGATTCAGTTATTAAGAAAAAAAAATGAAGAAGGCTGAAAAAGAAACAAATAAATATCAGCTGGCTTACAAGTGCAGGGAATGAACAGTAAGTACTGGATGTGTGTGATGAAATCCTAATGTGTATGACAAGATGAGTAAAATGGGGTTTAATAATCAATATGCAACTCATTTATTATTAAATTATCCAATTAGTCACTCACTTATGTCACAGTGGTATGTCTAAAAGTCATCAGGGAAAAAAAGTAAGCTGCTCTTTCTTTTCAACATATACATTATCAGTTCGAGAACGTATGAGAAAACCGTTCCCTCATTACTTTTAATGTACTGTAAAATCTTTGGTGTTTAGCATTAAATACTATGAATGAAGCCTGAAAATTTGTCAGATTATGCCGTGTTTGTGTTCACTCCAAGTCATGGAGCAAATGACTTCCTCAGATTTCATACTATGAATCATCCACAGTACTGTTCTACCTTTAGATCTGCACTGTCATGGTGTCTTGTCTAAATCCCACATCAGCTTGATGGATCAGCAGAGACTTCCATTACATTGAGCGATCACATTTTGGAAAAGTAAAAATATCCCTGCGGCAGGGTTTCGCGAGACTGCTCAGCTCCGATTAATTGGGTATGATCCAGCACATTGTCACACATTCTTTTCATCTTGTTAATGCCAGGATGTGTGATAGTCAGTGTTCACAGATGATAGAACTCATTCTTTGTGAAGAAGATGCTAATGAGTGAAGAGTGGATTGTGCTTTGAATGACAGAGTGGTTGGAAAGTATGCAGAGAGAAAAAGAGAGAAAGAAAGAGAGGAAGTAGTCAGGCAATCTTCCAGATGACATCATTCTCACTCTTTTCAACTCTCCCAGCTTGTCCAGTGTTTTCTTGGCTGATGAAGAGCTTGTCTAAGAGAAGATAATTGCTTTGTTTGGTATCTGTGGAGATGCTTTGGCACTAGTTAATTTTTTTTTGCAACAAGATATTTGGCTACAGTTACTTTCCTGAGGCTGCCTCTGAATCTGCATGTGGGCCATAAATGCATGTGGGTCTATTCTTATTCTGCTCTGTGCTTTTATGTCGTGACCTCATATGGTGATTTTTTTCCCATCATCAGCGCAACTGTTAACCAGGACCTGGCTATACAACTCATTTGAGCTCCCCGGAAGTCTTGCAGGCGAGGCTTGATTTCACTTTCCCATGAGCAGCTACTCAAAGTGGAAACTCGAGTGCTGCTCAGCTTTAGACTTGACACAAATAAGAATACTCGGAGACGAGAGGGACAGTCACTCAGGAATTGGATCTGACCACAAGAAAAGAAGGCATGGCCACTAGGCATTGTGTTCGAACAATACAAAAGCCAAAGCAATCAAAAGATCCAAGTATGTGGAAGCTATTTGTAATTAGATAAGATGGAATTCAGTGAGACCTGAGGGGAAATTTAGTGGCCAGTTGATTGTTGCTCTTTAACCAATAACAATCATGAGGCTTGTGTGGCAGGTTACAATACAAGGAACATTACTCATATGAGTTGTGTTAGGAATAATCCTTTGGGATTAAAGGTCATTTAGGAATCTGCCATGTAATTCAGTAAACTCTCAGCCTTATCTATGTCCACTTTCTTTTCCTGTCTTGTCTAAGAGAATATATTATTATCTGCTATATTATGAAATTGACTTGGGAAAATAAGAGAGAGAGAGATGGTTGGATGATGTGGAGATGGTGAAGCAGGAAGTGGATAGAATTAGTAAGGAGGAAGTGAGAGCTGCGATTAAGAATGGAAAGTCAGTTGGACCAGATGACATACCAGTAGAAGCATGGAGATGTTTAGGAGAGATGTCAGTGGAGTTTTTTCTTGTTTAACAAGATTTTGGAATTAAGTTGATCAGCCACACCATGAAGTTATGGGAAAGAATAGTGGAAGCCAGGATGAGAGAAGAGGTGACCATCTGTGAGCAACAGTATGGTTTAATGCCAAGAAATTAATATACGGACGCAATATTTGTTTTGAGAATTTTAATGGAGAAGTATAGAGAAGGTCAGAAGCAGGTGCCAAGAGAGGAGTTGTGATATTGTATGAGGAAGTCAGGTGTCACAGAGAAGTATGTGAGGGTGTTGCAGGACATGTAAAAGGACAGTGTGACAGCAGTGAAGTGTGCAGTAGGAACAACAGGACTGGTTCATGGTGGAGGTCTGACTGCATCAAGGATCGGCTCTAAGCTCTTTCCTGTTTGCAGTGGTAATGAACAGGTTGACGGACGAGGTCAGAAAGGAGTCTCCGTGGACTATGATGTTTGCGGATGATATTGTTATTTGTGGTGAGAGTAGGGGGCAGGTGGAGAAGGGCCTGATGAGGTGGAGGTACAGACTGGATCGAAGGGAAATGAAAGTCAGTAGGAGTAAGACAAAGTACATGTGTTCTCTTCATTTTTCTGTATTGTTTAAAGACTATAATTACACTCTTGATGTTACCCAAATGAGGATGGGTATTCCTTTTGAGTCTGGTTTCTCTTAAGGTTTCTTCCTCATAACATCTAAGGGAGTTTTTCCTTGCCATAGTCGCCATGGCTTGCTCATCAGGGAAATATGCACACCATTCACCTTAACCCTTAAAATTCTGTAAAGCTGCCTTGAGACAATGTATTTTGTGAAAAGTGCTATAGAAATAAACTTGACTTGACTCGACATGTGTGTGAATAAAAGGGAGGGCAGTGAAAAGGTGCGGTTGCGGGGAGAAGAGGTGGTGAAGGTGGATGAGTTCAGGTACCTGGTGTCAACAGTGCAAAGTAATGGAGAGTATGTTAGAGAAGTGAAGAAAAGAGTGCAGGCAGGGTGGGGTGGGTGGAGAAGAGTGGCAGGAGGGATTTGTGATAGAAGGGTATCTGCAAGAGCGAAAGGGAAAGTTTATAGGACTGTGGTGAGACCTGCGATGTTGTATGGTTTAGAGACAGTGGCATTGACTAAAATACAGCAGGTGGAGCTGGAGGTAGCGGAGCTGAGGATGCAGAGATTTTCATTGGTCCGCTGTGGCGACCCCTAACGGGAGCAACCGAAAGAAGATGTGATTATGAAGTTGGCCTGTTATGGTAAATGACACTTATGTGAAATGTTGCAGCATGCTTTTCTTTCTCTCCCAATCTCCTCTAAGCTTACTTTATTAGGGGTGAACAGAAACTGAATGCGGCTGGCCTTGGGATCCAGTGATGTGTGAAAGAAGTGTGATAAAGACGGTGAACTTCACATGCTCTCGGCTTTGTGCCTGTAATGGAGCTGTTAAACAGGGAGGCATGCTTCACAGGCCACTTTCCTGGCATGAGTTCAGCATACAGTGGGATCAGGAAGGAGATGTCACTGTCCGCTATGCACATATCTTTCAACATACACTGTGACATTGAAGTGCAGGAGTTTAAGACTGAGAGGTCATGTATAAAAGTCTTGTCTTGTACCCAGCAGTATAAATACATCCTATATGAAACAATAGTTTGCATTAGCTTTTATATTATACTGATGGCTCCCTGGGTCCCCTTCTCCTTTAACTGTAAAAACAATAAATAAATAAATAAATATTTAATGTGTACCACTGCAAATTAAACTACTACTTAAAATCTTACTAGGTCACCTTCGTCTACATGGCACATTTATTTGAAAAAAGTGCTGCATAATAAAATCATATAAACAAATCTACCTGAAGCATCAATTCATATTTAATAGAACCTCAATTCCAAAAAAGCTAAATCAAATATGAATTTTTTTTTTGTAAACATGGATGCCGCATTCTCCGGACTAAAGAGCAGAGGGACCATCGGGCTTGTTATCAAAAGCCTGGATCTCTGATTCTATGGGGTTTATTAGTACCTATGGAATGGGCAGCTTGCACATCTGGAAAGGCACTATTAAGGCTGAAAGGTATATATTGCCTGTAGTCCAGATCTTTCACCATTAGAAAACATTTGGCACAAAAAATATGACAAAGAAGACCCAGGAATGTTGAGCACCTAGAATCCTGCATCAGCCATGAATGGTACACTATTCGTCTCCCAAAACTCCAGCAACTGGTATCCTCGGTTCGTAGATTTATATGGACTGTTGCTAAAAGAAGAAAGGATGCTACACAGTGGTAAACATGGCCTAATGGGTGTCATAAAAGTGAAAAACCTTTTTTTTAAATGGTATAATTAATGATTTTAACTTTTGATATGTTTTCAGTGTTCTACTGTAAATACAATGTGAGCTTATGACGTTCCAAAAAATGCATTGTTTTCATTTACACATTTTTTATTACAATCATTTGTTTTATTTCGGAATTGGGGTTGTACAAAATTCAATATAATGTTCCATATTGTACACTGGATTAATCATTTATCATATCTATATTGCTGATCACTTATTTCTTTAAGCATGAAGCTAAGGGATTTAAAGACTATAGCATTTCTTTTCAACATTATCTTTTTCTTTCCACATAGCATCTGTGATCTCCTCCCCACCCACCACTCCTACACAACTGACCAAACCCTCACCAACATTTCCTCTGGAAGAAACCCGCAACCTCCCTATGCGTCAAGAGGAGCGATTGCGCTCGCTATCCTCTCCCCCAGACACTGGACAGCACTTCAGCATGCCCTCAGCCAAGCCACCTCTCACCGCTTCCTCAGCACCCATTGCTACCTCACGCATGGTGAGTGTTCTATTCTCTGACGTTCATATTGAGGTGTTGCTGTTGTTTCTAGCACAATATAAGGGATGAGACAACATTAGAATTTTAATGCACTAATAGTATAATGAGAATCTTTAATTTATACACAGCTGGAGACAGTTAAGAAAATACACCTTAGATCATCAAGGCAAGCATTAATGACACCTGGTCTTGCTGTCTATCTTTGCTTGCTCTTTAGAGGTGGTAGCTGTATGAGTAGAATGATAAAAAGAAGTAAACGCTTCACTTGGTGTGATTTTGAATTGCTAATAGTGTAATTAAAAGATGGATAAAAGTGCAAAACAGTGTACAAAATTATAAGCAAAAACATTTTATTTCTATTTCAACTGCTTTAAAGTTTCTGCAGTGGTTATATCCTAGTTTTTAGGAGAAAACAACATAATTTGGTACATTTGACTGTGACCAAATTTTACCTTTTGCTCAAGAACTATTTTACACAATACACATTTCTTAAATAGCCTAGACTTTTATCCATCACACCCTTTTCACAAACATGTATCTGTTGATTCTGTAAAGACCAAATCATTCAAACAAGGTGTAAAGTATTTTGTTATGTTTCTGGTTATCATTAGAAATCTGTATTAAAATAGCTGCTGTCTTTTCTGCCACACTCTGGCACAGGTGAAGGATGCAGTATGCTTCTTGACACTTGATCATTCCTCACATTTTCAAAATCAATATAAAGGACATATTGGATGCTGATGTTCATTTCTCCTGTTTGATCATTTAAGTGCTCTCATCCACTTGGCTAACATAGATCTGGTCACTCAAAATTAAGATTATGATAGAAAGAATTACATAGAATTCACAGTGCTGGGCAATTTAATTGCCTATTTAAAAAAGTCTAAAAACCCCTGTTAAAATGGCATATTTTTCTAAGAAAAATTATACTAAAACAAAACGTGATATTTCTCACATTTAATGTGATCTAGGTAGAAAGATAAAGTAAATCTAGAAACATTTTCGAAAATAAAAGGAAAAATGCCTGAGTGTCTATACCACAACAGTATATAGTATACTATTTTTTTATTAAATTGTTTTGGATAAGTGGTTTTATTCCAATGCTTCAGAGCTCTTTCGTTGCAAAAGAATCTTTTGTGCACAGACAGCATGGTTTTGTAGAGAACATGTAAAGAATCTTATGTGCTGGAATTGAGTAATGCTTGTTCCTGCTGATTCTGTAATGCTGCTATAGGTTTCTTGACAGCCTCCATGAAAAGATTTATCCTTGTCTTCCTTACTCTTCTCCTGTTGATGATGGCCTTCGTGGTTTTCCATGTTACATTTAATGTTTTGTAGATTCCTTTATTCCCCTCTCCTGATCAATACCAATTGATGTGGAGAACCTATGCATGCTTTATGAGCCCTTGCTGGACCATGATCATGACCAATCAGATGAAACCAAGATGATGCAAAATCAATAAATCAATCAGAAACAACTGATCTTTATTTGGGGTTAATCAAACGATTACAACATTTAATTTGTTACTGAACAACACATTGCACATTCTAACGCTATTTAATGTCGTAGAACATCTGACAGGCAAGTTAGTTCCTGTTCTCACTAGCTGTTCTGTTACTAGATTATCTTTCTTTCTCTCTCTCTCTCTCTCTCTCTCTCTCTCTCCCTCCCTCCCTCCCTCCCTCACACTTGCTTTCTCTATGAAAAAAAAAAGAAAAAAAAAAAAAGCTGCTTGTCATTCTACTGTGAACCCAAAAGTGTCAAGTCCTCTTTCCTGTGCTAATGAAAATGACGTTTTAGTTTTTTTTAACCAAGAACACTCTGGTATAAAATGTATTACTGCCTGGGACGAAATGTTGTACATTTTTGTATAAATGTTAATAGTTTACATTACAGTACATGTTTAAATTGAAAAATTACAGAAACCTACTAAAAATAAACAAATTCCCTTAAATTTTATTTTCTTTTTTAGGCCCCTGTAAATAAAAAAGGCTTTTCAGTAAAGTCCGTAAAGCTTTTTAGGCATCAAAACAATGACTTGTGACAAAACAAACAGTAACCGGACACAAAGCGTTACCCAGTGACTTTTAAATAATTCATAATATTTGAGATTTTGCATATATATATTAATATATATTATGTTTTGCAGGTGACAGACAACTCTCAAGCATAACTCAGGATTTCTTTGAAATATGTTACATTTAGTACTTTTAATATTTACATATTTTTATCTCTGAAATGTACTGAATGTGGGGAATCCAAAGATTTTAGCCATGACAAACACCTAAAATAATCATTGTATTCAAAGAAATCCTGAGTTTTGCTTGAGAGTTGGCTGTCACCTGTAAAACATAATATATATTACTATATATGAGTTTGAGTTACAGATCCTCCCTATTATAATACTTTGGACAAAATTTAAACTATATCATATACTGAATGCCTATTTCAGCCTTCTATGCTCTGTGACCCAAGTTTAACCACCTCCCCAGCTTCACCACCCAGAACATATTGGTATTTCTACTCATTTATTGCTCCAACAATTAATTATAGGTTTGTTTTGCATTCTAACACTAAAATTAGTGTAACACACCAAAATGGCCAGGTCATTGTGTCTTGTTAATAATAATTGCAGAAATCTTAGTATAGAACTAATACATGGAAGTCCTTTTTTTTTTTTAAATTAATTCAATTCATTTTTATTTGTATAGCGCTTTTAACAATGAACATTGTCTCAAAGCAGCTTTACACAGATAATGTGGTGATTAAACGTAAATATGTTCTTTGTAAGTATGTTTGTCCCTGATGAGCAACTGTGGCAAGGAAAAACTCCCCGAGATGGCATAAGGAAGAAACCTTGAGAGGAACCAGACTCAAGAGGGAACCCATCCTCATCTGGGTTGCACCAAATGTCCATTTGAAGCAGATATACAATGTTGCAGGTTACAGTGATGACGATCAGAAGCAAACTGCACTCCCAAAACAGTGCAGCAGACCGCTGACACCAACTACAGTCCAATCCATCCTCAAAGCTCACTTACAGCTCATACAGAAGTACAAGCCTACTTCTTTTTACTTCAAGTAGACTTCATCTGAAGTTAAAATAGGCCTGTGTACACTTGAGCATAGCTTTCCAGGACTTTCTAACATTCACTTTTTAGCAACTTTGGAATTAAAAGCCAGTCTTTTCATTTAGACAAGGAACAAGCTACATATGTGTACACTGCATTAACTAAACTCACTTTATGAGCAAAACATGTGTTCCTGCATTCCAGTTACACATTGACTTATCTATCTCTTTTTCTGAATTTTTGTGAAATCTGGTTAAGGCTCATTATGAGCAAAATACCTTAATTGTGTTAATTGTTGTGATGTTATGGGATCAAAACAATTTCTGCGATTCCCATAGTTTTTCAAATATACACAATGAAGAACTCATCAAACATTTGCGAGACCTACGTTGCCAGAATTGCAATTTCACAGAAATCGGTGTCTGACTTTACACATTTCTTTGCTAAAAACTACTTTTGCCTTTTGAGACCATCTTCTGCTCCTATGTGAGCTACAGTATGTGTAACTCAAATGATAAACCTAGCTAGATCTGTTCCATGGCTATACTGCAAATCAAAGCATCTTTGAATGTATGATTAATCGCATTTTCTTCTATGAGTATTGCACCATGCTGAGAAATTCATCAGTCTGACCAGCTACCTGTTGCCAAAACACACTAGTTGATTAAACTGGTAGACCACCCTTATTAGTGGGTAAAAGGGAAACAATTTGTGAATTACCCAAAAAACAAATAACCAACAGTAGAGTATTAGGAAAACATTTATTCAGTAATTTATTCAATAATAAGAAGCTGGAAGCTAAGCTAAGTTTTTTTTTTTGGCAGCTGATTGCTCGTCTTATTCAGTTAGAGGGAACCCCAAAGATAAACACCGGGCATGTTCACACCTGTACTACACATGCATGCCTGGCTATTTTGCCAGATAGAATTGTTTGAGTATTTCAGAAACTGTTGAGCGCCGAGAATTTCCACACACAGCAGTCTTTAGAGTTTACACAGAACGGTGGGAGAAGCAGAAAACAGCCAATGTGCAGGCCTGCCTGTTGAACTACATAGTGATGTGTTCTTTGTTTTCCCCATCATTCTGTGCATACTCCATAGGCTGCTTTGTGTGGGCCATAAAGTATTCAAAGTCACCAATCTGATCTAAAGATTGATTTGAACATGTATTAAAGCTCTTGACCTGTATCTGCATGGTTTTATGGTTAATGTAACAAATGCATGAGTGTGTATTTGCATAGATTTTTTTTTTTAAGTGGACAGTGGGTGTCTCTGAGAGCTCTGAGCACACTACTCAGTGGGTTAGTATGCCAAAACGAGTGCTTAATTTATAGTAATATATCAGTTGTTAAATATTTGCATTCTTTTTATGTTGTAAAATACAATCTCTAAATACATTTAAATAATATCCATTACCACGGCCTGTCCACAGCACAGAATTGGTGCATGAGAAACAGAGAAACCTAGGGACAATTCGACCCACCCGCGAATAACGTAGTGGTTCATTCCAGCTAATGCAGTATACTGGAAGATTCCATTTTAACCCGGCTTGATAGGGGAGGAGGGGGATAGGTTCTGTGATTATAATTCACTTGAAACGCAGGAGTGAGTGGTCTACTCCAGGAGAGCCGGATCTGTGCAGGGGACTGAACACTCGCGTAATAGCATGCACAACTAGCCAGAGCGTTTTGCTCGCTTTCTTGTCTCAACCGAGGTCGGGTTCGTGCGGCTCTTCGGTGAAGCGGCGTGGAGGCGAGTGACAGGCGCGCCGCGAGCACACCGACGCCCGTTTCTTCACCTGGTTCCTCCTTTCTGTTTTTCATCCACAGGTTCGCGGTTTGTCCGAAGGCATGCTGGAGAAACTCGATCACGACGATGAAGGTAAGCGTTGCAAAACATAATGCATAATCTTTGTTTGTATATTAAGTCCCAAACGCCGTTCCGCTTGGCTCCCGGCTTCTCAGCGCGTGCCATGTTGCATAGGTCCTCATCTATTTATGTCTTTCTCCCGAGCTTTAATATGACCTCGATACAGCAGTGCAAAACACTACAGCGTGTGTATTTATAGGGTTTTACAGTATTGTGCACCACATTTTTAATCCTGTTCGAGCCGGCGATGCGGATTTCCCCCTTGTCACCTCGCTTGGCGTCATACATCTCGGTCAAAGTGTCATATCTTTAAACGAGAGAAGAAAACCTGTGTTTGAATCATCTCATGCATAAAGTCATGCAGATCATAAATATAACTTTTAGCTCTGTTTTAGAGATAACACCTTGCATTTAACTGCATCACTGCTTGTTTGGGGGATCGCTCTAACCCATGCCCCCTAATGCATGTTGTTTTGCATTAAAGTGTAAAGCATTGTCAAATCCCTGTTTAAACAAATAGGCAGACACCAAGACTCGCAAGTAATCCCAACCAAACCACAAGTGCAAACACAGAAGGACTTCAGCTTTCAGACATGACTGCTCAGAGTGTTTGTGGAAAAGGAGGAGGAGGGGTGGGATGGGGTGGGGTGTTAAAATCTCCCCTGGGCTTGTTTTTGAGCATGCATGTTCCTTGAGAGTGGTGGTTTATTTATTTATTTATTTATTTATTTATTTATTTATTTATTTATTTCCTCCACCATTTCCATGGGTGGGTGTGTCTGCCTGGCACGCCTGTTATTTTAACAGGATTTTCTGGATTGTGCACTCTGCTGCCCCGTTAGTGCACTTTCTGGTCTGGTGGCAATTAAAGACCTCAAACTTACAAAGTGACACTTTTTTTTAGCAGGATCTCAGTGCAAAGGTTCTATTGATACTTCATGAACTATCGCAAAAAAAAATTATGGAAAGTTAGAATTCACTTCAGTTTTATTTGTTTAGTGCATTCAACAACTTTACAGAAAAATAAGTTCTAAAATATGAATTTATGTTAGTGCCTCTAAGTTTAACACATGTTTATCCCTAATGTGAAAGCCAGTGGTGACGGTGGAAAGGAAAAGCTCCATGAGATGAGTATGAGGACGAAACCTTAAGAGGAACCGGACTCGAAAGGGAACCCGACCTCATTTGAATGGTTTAGAGACCCTGGCATTGAGTAAAAGACAGGAGGTGGAGCTGGAGGTAGCAGAGCTGAAGATGTCGAGGTTTTCGTTGGAAGTGACGAGAATAGACAGGATTAGAAATGAGTTTATTAGAGGGACAGCGCATGTAGGACATTTTGGAGACAAGTTGAGGGAGGTGAGATTAAGATGGTTTGGACATGTACGGAGGAGGGACATGGGGTATATCGGTAGGGGAATGCTAAAGATGGAGCCACCAGGAAGGAGGAAAAGAGGAAGACCAAGGAGGAGGTTTATGGATGTGGTGAGGGAAGACATGCAGGTAGTTGGTTTGAAAGATGCAGATGAAGAGGACAGGGGGGTATGGAGGCAGATGATCCGCTGTGGCGACCCCTAATGGGAGAAGCCGAAAGAAGAAGAATGTACAGTTTTAGTTCCATCGATGTTGAGGTGTGCTGTTCAGTGATGGGCACTTATACAGAGCAGTTAATGCAAGTTGCAGTCCTAGGCCATTGTAGAAGACTGTTTGTTTAATTACATTTCAAATCCATCCTCATAGTTCTTGAGTTGCTCGGTAACTTCATGGATGTTGGTTTATGTGGAACCACCTTCAGGTGCACAGAGTTGTCTCCAACTGAAGAGAACACCCAACAGAGGTAGGGTGTCTGAATGAATCAGGCGGATCCCAAAAGAAGTGTTATTATGCGAATAAATAATTGTGGGATATATATTATTAAATATAGTTTAAATCTCTTGTGAAAAAAAGACACTGCAATCGAGTCTTGACATCGTATGGCAAAGGTCAAGATCTACAACACCTGGCAGTGAACAGTTAATCATTAGATTTGTTTTGGTACCAACTCTATACTCTAATAGTATGATGAAAAAAGGTCATGAAGGAAAAGATTTTCTTTCTTACTGCTATTTGTTTTTAGACGTGTACACTGTAAAGAGTATTTTTACCTTATAGCTCCCAGGAACGCTAACATCCCTCTATTTTTACTGAGTTGATCTGTTACTAACCCCATGGAATGGTTGGCCTCTCTGCAGTTCAACAAACCTTCTTTGTTCTGCTGCAGTTTTACAGTTTTAACCAAACTCCATAATCTTAATTGAGAATTGCAAGATGGACTTTTCAGGCTTTTCAATTATGTGCAGTGTATGTCTGTATGGACATTTATTTTAGGCAGTTGCATTAGCACTGTAATGCACAAGCAAACCAAACATTATGCAGGACCTTGCAGGTCCTTACACTATATGGAAAAAAGTATTGGAAACTAGATTTTTCCAGCCATAAATGGATCTTTCCAACACCACAAAGTTAGAGGCACACAGTTGTGTACAGGACGACCATAGATGCAACATTAAATTTCCCCTTACTTAAATGAGGAGACCCAAAACCCTGTTTTCGCATGAACATGCCCCTTTGCCCAAAGCAAGCTCTATGAAGATATAGTTTATAAGGGTTGGAGTGGAAGTCCATAGAGTGGCTGTCTATAGAGCTCTGACCTCAACTCTACTGAACAGCTGATGAATTGGAATGCTGACTGCACCCTAGGCCTCCTCGAACATTCATCACTAAATGCCTTGCTAACACCTTTGTGGCTGAATGTGCACAAATTTACTCAAACACTCCAAGATCTAGCAGAACATCATCTCAGAAGAGTGAATTAAAGTATTATAAAAGCAAATAAAGACTAAATGTGCAATTGTATGTTATAAAATCACACATTTTGTAGTCGGGTCTCCACAAACTCTTGCTTATACAGTGTATTTTTTCATAGCTAAATTGTTGGTTGATAGAATCCTTTTCTGGCCAAATGTTATTATATTCCATTGGTTACTGAAGGATGTTGGGTACAAAAGTGTTGAAGTTAACAAAAATGAGCTGCCCGTTCAGTTAGCAGTGCAGTGCAAATAGCACTGGTTATCTAGCTATAACTTTGTGACAGACAGGATGCTAGCCTCTGTGATTATGAAAAGGAGCTTTATGGATGAGTGCTCACCAACTAAAACTCAACCCCAGCAAAACAGAACTGCTGGTCATCCCAGGTGATTCATCTCCAGGTCAAGATCTCCAAATAACACTTCATGACTCTCTGCTCTCCCCTTCAGCCACTGCTCGTAACCTTGGGGTAAATATGGACAATGAACTGTCTTTTTTCCCACATGTCGCTAATGTTGCTCGTTCTTGTCGATTTCTTCTCTATAACATCCGAAGGATTCGACCATTTCTGTCCATACAGGCTGCCCAGGTGCTTGTTCAGTCTCTTGTCATTTCAAGACTTGACTACTGCAACTCTCTGCTGGCAGGTCTTCCCCTGAACGCTATTCGTCCACTGCAAATGATCCAAAACGCAGCTGCATGACTTGTCTTCAATCTGCTCTGGATAAGGGCGTCTGCTAAATGCCGCAAATGTAAATGTAAATGAGCTCATGTATCTAGGCTATTATGTTAGTTTTTCATTCAGATTTGCTCAGGAGGCAAATGGGTTTAGTAAGCTGTTGTTATAATTTTTATTTTTTTTATTTAATTAATTCAGCAGTCTGAAAATAAATCCTGTATTTAATTGTGTTGCTCCCCAAAGAAAACTTTTCCTTTGATTTACTTGTTTAAGTATAAAACCTTCCACATGGTTCTTAAATTTCTCTGTGGTGTGCTCTATTCTTTGTATATCACTTTGTGCATTGCGCATGAACAGACAACATGGCCTGGATGTTGGTTGAACCCGAACCAAACAACCATGATGATGGAAAATGATGTAACGCATATATAAGAATGCTTCCAATCCTGCTGATTGAGGATTAGTGGGGGTTTAGAATTGTGAATTTTTGCCCTGTTTAGTGTCGATCATTTAGAAGTTATTTTTCTCGTTCTGTTCTAATCAGTATACAGAGTTTAGTATAGTTAGTGCATCGATACTGATCCTGGTTTCGGGTATTAGTCTAGTACTGTGCTTAATCAGTTATGGGCGTAAATGCAACAGTGCTAACGTTTGATACCATGTTTTACTGAAACATTTTCTGGCATTTAACCAGTAATTAAATTGAAACTGAAGAGGTGGCTGGCCTGAGTGCATAGAAGAGTATCAGTGAGAATTATCATTACAAATTTGCATGGGGCTGAGAATTGTGTGCACACAGTGAAAAATGCAAATGGCATGCAATAAAACAAGCATGATCGAAGCTTTTGTGTGCAAGAGCACTTCAGATCAGCGAGCACTGAGACAAGCACACTTCCTTTCCACTTATGTTTCTCGAGTTGAGGTACAAACTGTACAAACAATATTAATTTGCTGATACTTCTGTGCACACTCGGGCTGAGTGAGATCCTGGTGTTTAACATAACATCTTACACATACCAAAAAACCTTTGAGCTAGAACTCATCATAAGGAGCTAAGTACTAGCAGGCTAATGTACCAACCGAGCTGGATAAAATGTTTCACAATTCCCCATGACACTATGGCTCTTATAGAGGTAATAGAGGTGCCTCCTTATGCTACGTTCGCACATGCATCGACGTATCGCTATAGGTTCCTGGTTCCTGGTGACTTTCCTAGTATTGGTTGCCAGATTAATTAGTAGGTTCGGTCGATTTCTGTCAATCGAGTTTGTAGGCTTGTACTAATTAAGATAAGCAACTCAAAGTCAAGTGTGGCAATATTTTAATCTTCTTAAAAAACCATGTGGAGTGCAAACATGATCATCATGTTTAATGAGGAATCTCCTAAAGGGTTTAAACATTGTCTAGTGAATCTCAACTAAAGAAGAAAGACAAAAGACAAATGCAGAAGTAAGCAATTTGGCACAAAGGCACTTTGTGATGAGAACAATCATTACTGATAGTTTAAATGGGCATTGGATATGCTTCCTCCACACATTGAGGAAGAACTCTAGAATTGATAGATGTGATGCTGTGTACAAATCTTTACATGTTTTTGACCTGGCAATAGCCTTGTGACTAGTTGCCAAAAGTTTCATTTATTGTTTTTTACATTTAAGCATGTGGGCTAAAAGGCACATTTTTGTGGTATGAGCTACCAAATCAGAAGAAAAGAATGTGAGTAGTTTATTATACAAGAGAAATAAAAAAAAATAATAAAGACGGGTTTGGTTACAGGTGCTTATAGCTACATATCACTAAAATTGTGAAATTAACAATTATAAAAAAATATAGTTGGTTTTAGCTCCAGTGTTTTGCAAGTAGAAATGCAGCTTGAAGTAATGTCTCCTTAATCCACAGTGTCTTGTTCTATGAGCATAACCTCTGTAATCAGGCACTAAAGCTCTCTGAGGGCAAGTTATCACTCAAAAATATGCTGGAAGAGCAGATTATTTTCTCCCTAGTAACTTGACAGTCAATTGACATGAAATGTGGAACGATTTGCACAGACATTCAAACACATATGTTAATACACTTCCTGTAAGCCTTACCCATTTCCACTGTCTCACATGCTCTCAACTTCATTGCTGTAGAAGTAAATTGAGAATGTGTCGAGTTGTTTCTTATAAAATTGCATCAGTGTACATTCAACTTACTTGCATTAGTGTATGTTTATTATTCATCACCACAATTTATTCGGCTGTTTGGGAAGTGAAAAAGAGAGTTTGGACCTGAATGATCAGCCAGGATTGTGTCAAATTTGCTGTTTTTGTGTTTACTGTTAATTGCTGCAGAATCACTTAAAAATCCATCTTCCAGAGTTTTTTCTCAATTGCCACAGCTGATATTATTCCAATTGTCCTAGTCTCTTTTAAACTACAAATATTTTCATTTCTCTCTTACCTTACTGATTGAGTACCATTGCCTTATTTATTATATTTTAATCTGAATAAATTTCGCAAATCAAGTGTCGCACACGCCTAGCATCACTAGTGGGGAAAACTGTTACAGGCCAGAGACCATATGAAAGAAAGATTGCACTTGTGATATGCAGCACAAAACAGCCAGTCTTAAGGGTTTATCTGGGGATTGTTGGAGAAGAGGTTTAGCCAATGACCTGCAACCTTTTAAGTCAAAACAGTACACTTTGAGTTCTTAATGAAATCATTGTGCAAAAGTTTAGAGGCATGCATTTTCAAACTTTTATATTGTGCCCTCTGCCTACGTAAAGTACCATGACAGATGTTTTGTGGGCGGCTGTGTCCTTAAAGAAAGGCTCACAGTGCCCCTCGAATGTTGTTCAAGTGTGTAGCAAACAACAATGATGACAATTTTGCAGTTTAACTTCGAATAGCTTGGTGGCAGTTTGCCAAAGCGTCATACCTCTGCAGTAACTTCAGTAGGCAATTGTTTGGTCTCTTTTGAAGATTCTCATGAGCCATTAGTTTGTTTAAAAGATTCGAACAGTAGCGTTTTTTTATTGTAAATGCAGTTATTTTTTTAGGATCAGCATTTTGTTTGTTTTGTTTGTTTGTTTGTTTTCTGAGATTTTATTAGGTTAAGATACTGTACAGTCTTTGTGTAGTCAAGCCATGGTGTGCTTACCCAACATGTTTACCTCAGAGCAGCAGCTGGAAGCTCTTAATTGGCTTTGCTTGCTTGAGCTCATCTCGAGCTAAAGTTTGTGCCTAAGGTTCTTTCCTAAACACAAAGAAATATTGTCACATTAACACAGCATAACTGTACCAACATGCTTAATTTTCATGGTTGAAAGTAAGCATACATATCATTTTCTTCAGCTGTAGTATTATTGGAATAAATGTTTGAACTATTTATATCTCCTGAATGTGCTTTAAGGTTTTATTTTAAAATACTCTGTTTAAAATTAGTAATTAATATAAAAAAAAGAAAAGACACTCGGGTAAACCATACCCCCCATGTGATTAAGCTGCCAACCCAATTCAAAGTGAATTGAAATGAAAATAAAAATCCTGGTTGTATTACTGTGTTGAAAAACCTTTTGCTTGTAATACAACACTGTCTTTTAGAGGAAGAGTCTATCAACTTGGCACATCTTCATTTGGCAACAGTCTTGTAATAATGCTCCAGATCTATCAGATTGCATGGGGATCTCATGTGCACAGCTCTCTTTATTCCACAGGTTTCTAGTAGGATTTAGATTTCAACTTCATTTAGATTTTCTTTTGGAGCTATCTTTTTTTGTTGACTTGGATGTGTGGTGTTATTGTGCTAAAAAGTAAAAAATATTCTTCAGTGGTCAGAGAGCTTGCCCCAATTCTTAGAGCCCCTGTCCCAGTTTAAAAAGAAGCAGTTACATTGCATGATACTGCCACCACCATGCTTCACTGTAGGCATCAATCATTTGAGTAGCCATTAAGTGGTCTTTTTTTGCAGCAGATTTATCTTCGAATTTGTTCCCACACATTTCTAATGAATGTCACATGGTTTGGACTGATTTTATTTATTTATTTGTGTGTGTGTCTGTGTGTGTGTGTGTGTGTGTAACAGGAGAAAAAGAGCAATTGTCCACAAACTGGTCTCCTGGCAGTTTTTTTTGCACAAAATTTGTTTTTCTCATTTTATTCATCATTTCCACATCCTGTAAACATTATCATTTGTTTAAGCTAATTAATATGCCTATGAAATATAGTTTGTACCAGCAGCTGATCCGTGTTCTCGCTTTCTGTTGTGCAGCAAGAGGCAAGATTTGTGCTGTCATATAAAATAAAAAGGTTTCTTTAAGAAACTCAATAGGAAATCGTTTTTTCTTTTGCTATTACTCTACGAATAATATTCAAACCATGTTAACCCAGTGAGTATAATCTGCTAGGATTAATGGAAAAAAATAAATCCTGGATACATAATCCACTTTCCCCAGGGACTTAACCTAGCGATTTGCCCATCTTTCATATATTGCTTTAACTTATGCTTTCCTCAAGAAATGTAGAGAATGAACTTTTACAAATGCAACAAACTGCCAAGTTGAAACTCGCCCACATTTCTCATTTGATCTATGAGTCTAAGCAGAACTGTCGGTCATTCTGGATCATGCCAGCAGAACTTCGCTAACTGGCAGTGTGGAAAAGATAAAGATCTTTTCATGGCACAGAGCTCAGTCCAGAAATCAAGTGGCGCCTCGAAGGAGCCTCATTGTTTTTTTTGTTTTTTTTTATCTTGACTGAACAGGAAAATGCCTGGATGGCCCCTTAAAAAATGCCCCTTTTAGCAAAAGACTCGTCCTAGGAAACCAAGGTCTTGTGTGAGCGCTACTGTAGAAACCGTGCATGGTAACGGAGAGAGTGGATGGAGCAGGATGCCAGATACATATGGACTAAAATGCAGCTTTCTTGCTGTTGAATGTCCACTTTATAGTACTTTAATGATTAACAGAAGTATTTAGTTTATCCCCATTAGGGATAAACTCTGGTATTAATAATTTGTGTATACTTTAACCTCAGTGTAAACTCTGCTTAAATGAACACACATTTTGCTCAGTTTTTGATTCAATAAGAAACATTTTCTTTTATATAACTTATTGCCTGTGCTACAGGCGAAGCTTTTTGATTGTGTTTACTCCTGTTTAATTTAAACAATGTTTATGGACATTAAACATGCAGCCCCTTTTACCTCTTTATATCCAGGACTCAATGAGCCTTTTGTCTGTTTTCGTTGCAGTTGTCGAAGAGTCTGAAAGCGATATTTACATGCACTTTATGAAGTCCCACAAGTGCTATGACATTGTTCCCACTAGTTCCAAACTGGTGGTGTTTGACACGACGCTACAAGTAAGTGTTTGTTTTTTTTTTTTTGCATTGCACATGTTTTACATAAGACATGTTCATAATGACCCTTTGGCTTGTTTTCACATTCTGTCAATCAGAAACCTTTTGTTTATTCTTTCCTCAAACAAATGAGTACAACTGGTACATAGCGTCAGAAACTATTACAAAGTTCAGAGTTGAAACATCTTTGTTAAGGGGAAGAAATAAGTAAGAAGGGTGAACGTGTGTTGCTTGGGCATTGGATTAATTTTTTCTGATTATTTTTAGATTAATTATGAATGTTTTGATTAATATTTTAAGACCATAATGCCAAGTGCAAGGTTTATTTTAATATACTCATTCTAAATTGTTTCTTTAGTAACTAGTTCTCAGGCATTGCTGTCAATAGTTAAAAAATAAATATATATATATATATATATATATATATATATATATATATATATATATATATATATATATATATATATATATATATATTGGTTTTCGTTTATCTCGATCATCGGTTATCTTGACGCTTTTTGGAAAGCCACCCAAGACACTTTCTAAAATGTTAAACAAACTTCTACTCTATATTCACAATATATTTCCCTTTGTTAAATAAGGGTTTAAACCTTTTTTATTTATTTGCTTATTTTTTTATAGTGAGTAAAACTTTACCACAAGACAGTCTAGACAATGTTTCTGCTATATTAATTATATAGCTGCTGTATAAAGTTTTTTGGAGGTTCATAACACTAACAGGGCTTTTACTGGCAGTTTTCTGAGTTGGCATGAACAATTGTTAAGCACAACATGGTACCTAACCTTAGGAGACCTGTTGGTAGCCAGAGTTCGTTTGTACTGGATCTGTGCTGTGATTTCTGAGAATGTGAACTCAACAGGATTTCAAGAAGTAAAGCAACTTAAACATCTGCATCATTTTATAATGAATATAATGGCATATTATTTTATTAGTAGTACTATAATTTATTATAGTATTTATTATATTGTGTGTCCTTCCAAAATAATAAAAATCGATGTATACGGTGAGGTGCATCGTGTTCTCCGTGCACATTGCTGATGACGCAAGATGCATTCAAATTTTTTGGTGTTCTATCGACTTTGACCACTCTGGTTTGTATAACAGCAAATGTACCCAGTGTGAAAACCACTTAAATGTGTTTTATTACTTACTACTTACTTTATAACTTTACTAATGCCCTTGTGGCTAAATGAGCAGAAATCTCCTGACCCACCCTCCGTAATCTAGTGGAACATCTTACTAGAAAAGTGGACGTTATTCTAACAGCTAATGGGGACTAAATGCAAAATGGGATATTCAGAAGGCACATACAAATCTTATTTTCAGGTGTGTGCAAACTGGTCCATATAGTGCATCTATAGAGGGCAAAGAGTAAATAAGAAGAGAATACTACACATCTCATTAAACTGCTGACCATTACATTGCATTATATTTTTGTCCCTGATTGTTTCTGTTTTGCCTAAAGGCTGACTCTATGCTGTTAAACATGTTTAAATTATTTTATACTGTATGTTAATACAAAAACTCAGCCAAAACAAATAAATCCTCTAGAATATGGTCTTCTCTCTGTTTAATACAAGCATGATGTCCTGTTACACGAGACCTCCTCACAAGCCTCTGCCCAAACTATCATCACTCTTGCCTCTTTGAATTTTTAGTGTGACGAAAAGGATGCAATCGATTCCGAAGATACAAATGTTAATGTTAACTGGGGTGGAGCATGCGCTCTTTCATGTTTGCTTTCCCTCTTTGTTGGGGCCCCAAAAGTGAGACTTTGACCCTTCTCTTAAGCTTCCAAAGGCCTTTACTGTCACTGTGGCAGCAAATGCACCAGGGCCCCTCAGCCTCCCCCTACCGCCTTTCATCACTAAGGCATGGATTTGTCTAAGGCAAATGAGCTCACCGAATTTTACATGTCTGATTGTAAGGTTAAATTCGCAGTTTGAAAAGCATGTATGCATCATGGGTAGGAGGATGAAGGCGTACACATTTGTGACATACTGTAACTCATTTAGGGTTTGAACACCCTTAGAAGGCTTTAACATACTATGTCACATAATTATCAGATCTTCACAAATTTGCAGTCAGATGTTACTGCAGCTAAAACCCAAAATGAAAGAGAGGCAGATTTGCCTCGACTGTGGTTAATAGGCCAAAAACGATTCCTCGAGTAATTTGAATACAAAAAATTTTTAAACTACACCCAGAGCACTGTGGTTTCACATATAGATGCTTGAAAAGTATTCATTTAAGGTACATTTTAAAACAGATAATGTGCGATTAAGTTGCGATTAGTCACGAATGAACTCTGTGATTGACTTAGCTCATCACATTACCATGTCAGCGATGTTTGATGTGCAAAAAGGAAGTATATTGTAAACTCATCTTGTATATTGTACACTTATCTGAAATAAAGGTAAAGCTTAGATTACAATACAATATACATATTATACAGAAATAATATAAGTGGTGAGTGACTAATAAAAAGTGAATGAAGCTTGACAGACACAAGTGGGAAGTTGAAAGTGACTGGTCACTTGACGATTTGCAGGCAGGCAGTATTGCTCCATCAAAGCACTGCGGTACTGATTGTTTTTTAACGCATCAGCACAGCGAATACATGACTCACTGCAGTGCTGTGCTGGCTGGCAGAGGTTCACTCCCCCGCCTTCATCCAGGACCTTCCATTTATCAGAGGAAGAGGCCCAGGAGTTTCTCATTATGTCCTCTCACTGTGGCTCAATTAAAGTTTAACAGTCAGAGTATGCTGGAGCAGCAACCGAGGAGAGAAAAAGAGATGTTCTGGTGATTTATATAAGAGAGCTCCGAGCTGCAATGACTATTGCTTAGTTCCAATCGCTTTTGAAACAAATAGTCTTTTCATAAAATTCATTGTGTTTATTGTAAGTGAAGGTATAATTTGGAGGTTTGGATTGAAGGCCAGAAGTCATAAGGGGGTGATGTTTCTCTTTTGCTCCAAGTGAAAGGCTTCTGAGAGGAATCTTTATCATGTAACACATGGCAGAGAGGTATTCATTGTAGCAGTGCCTTTTGCACGTACTATGAATTAAATTGAATTACATCCTGACTATAATAATGCAGTGTTTAAGCTACTTTGCAGTGTTTGTCTATGTACGGGATGAGAACGTAGTCAGGTGGCATAGTGACGGATCAGGCAGGATTTTGTGTCCGAGCTGGATACAGCGCTCTCTGCCTGTCACGACGCAATACTGCTAGGAATCAGGAATTGTGCTACCAATCTGTTCCTTACTTTGTTACTTGGTTGCCAGCATCTTATAGACGAAAATGCTTGTAGTGTACCTCTCATTAGCTAGTGTTCTTTACAGTCCAATTATGTACCTTAAATATGCATGGACAAGTATAGCTTGACCCCTTTCTTTCTTGGAGTGTGCTCTGACCTATTTTTTTTCCTCTCATGTCTCAGGTTAAGAAGGCCTTTTTTGCTTTGGTGGCTAATGGAGTTCGAGCAGCGCCTCTGTGGGAGACGAAGAAGCAGAGTTTTGTAGGTGAGTGGGCAAAGCTTTATCCTAATGATCACATGAGTTTTGAATCCTAAAAGCATCGTGGGGTACGAGGCAGAAAGATGTGTTGACTTCACTGTGATTGGTGAGGTGTAATCTGAGCCAAAAGACAAAGATGTAGGACTAAACATCTCTGCAGTGTTGCATATATTTAGCTCAAGAAAATGCTAGATGCCAAACGCAAATTTACTCAATTAAATTCATTTTTATTTGTATAGTGCTTTTAACAATGAACATTGTCTCAAAGCAGCTTTACACAGATGATGTGGTGCTAAAAAAATGGATATGTTCTTTAATAACTAAGTTTGTCCCTGATGAGCAACTGTGGGAAGGAAAAACTCCCCGAGATGGCATCAGGAAGAAACCTTGAGAGGAACCAGACTCAAGAGGGAACCCATCCTCATCTGGGTTGCACCGAATGTCCATTTATTGCAGATATACGATTTTGCGGGGTACAGAGATGGTGCTCAGAAGCAAACTGTAGTCCTGAGTCAATGTAGCAGACTGTTGACATTAACTACAGTCCAAATCCATCCTCAAATCTCCCGTTCTTACTCCGGAATTTTGTGGAACCACTATAAAAAAAAATTACTAATACACTGTATGGCCTAAAGTATGTGGATGGAATATTTTGGGATGGAATTTGTGCATATTCACCCACAAGAGGTCAGAGAGGCCTGGCACAAAGTGATATTCCAATTAATCCAAAGATGCTCACTGACGACAGGGGGCCAGCCACTTGAGTTCTTTATCATGAACATGGGCTAATTGTGTGCTTCCTGGTTAAAGAAGTCCCACACATGGCTGTGATGGACAGGTGTCTACATACATTTGGCTATATAATGTAATTTATTGAGCTGCAGTTTTGCTTCCACAAGAGTCTTCTTTTTGGTCTTTATTTGGTTTCTCTTACAGATTATAATCAGAAATAAAATTAAAATTAATCTTGCTGAGATTTTTGTCCCAGATATATACCAGCACAGACTATGCTATAAACCAATAGAAGAACGCTCCAGGCGTAATTCCAAGCAGCTTTTTTTTTTTTTTTAAATAAGGATTTGTGCATTAATGTCCAGGAGACTGCACTTCCAGGAATATGTCAGATTTAACCCGCACTTAGTTCTCAGAAATCCAGAAAAATACAACTTAACTCCAGCCCCAGGCCTAACAAATGTATTACATATTTTAATGAAGTTGCAGAATGCAGGACAAGCCTCCACTTTGTTCTTTTTTTTTTTTTTTAAAAGAAAACACATAAACCTGTGGCATATCCTAGTTTAAAACTCCCACAGTCCAGCTCCTGGGGAGATAGCTTTAGATAGTGATTCGTTAAAAGGGTTAATGCCTCACAATCTAGAAGAGTTAAGTGTGGTGGTTGATAGCTGCAGGGTTGCATATCTTTCCTAACCACCATCCAGCACTTGAAGCCAACCCACGCTTAAACAAGAATAGCATCTACATCACTGTTTCATAATTCTAAAGAAAATTCAAACATTTGTTGGACTTTGCTCTGGCAAATAAAGCTGACCATCAGCTGTCAAATAAGGTGTGTGTGTGTGTGTGTGTGTGTGTGTGTGTGTGTGTGTGTGTGTGTGTGTGTGTGTGTAAATATATATTCCATTCTAGAAATTCTCTAAAAGCTTTTAGAAATGCAGGTACCAGGTTTCTTTTTACATATGAAGGAAGAAAAACGTATGTAATTCTTGTAACGCTTGTAAATTTTTTATACGACTGTTGTAGTGTTTGTAATACGCGAGATCTTCTTACATCTCACACGCCAACAAGGCAAACCAGACAGCATGACTGATGAACTGCTGCTTGTTGATGTGTAATATAGAAGGATATAACGGTTACTCTAATATCAGTATAAGTGAAAATACATTTTTAAAGAACCCCATCCATACTGTCCGTCCTCATGTTATGCAAGCTAGGAAATTTGAGTTCTTAATAAATAAATAGTTTTCTTTCACATTAGAAGGCCTTATGCTAGTGCTATTAAATTGAAAATGTAATGTTATGCCTTCACTTCCTTAAAACAAACTATGCGAGTTTTCATGTGTACCCCTGGTAAAATTCATGGGTTCACTCAATGGTGAGGAAAGAATTATGGAATAACCTTATAATTTGCTATTCTATGGAAAGGATTATGATACCCAAACAGGAAGAAAACCCAGCACAGAGTGTGGCGAAAGATGTTGGCTGTTCCCAGTTAGCTGTGGCTAAAGTTTGGTGCAAGTATAAACAACCTGGGAAGCCTACAAAAGGAAAATAATCAGATAAACTGAGAAAGATGTGAAAACATCAGGATTGAAATCTTAAAGCAGTATGGCTTGAAAATAGAAACTGCACAACAGAATAAACACCAAACTAATGAGCAGAAACAGGAGTGTTTGTGAGAGAACTGTAAGGTTATTGTGGTCTATAGAGAAGTAATCATGGAGTGAGGATGATTGGATGAATGTGATATTCAGTGATGAATAATTAATCCATGTTGGTAAGTAGAAGTTCTCTCTGGTGCCATTCTAATGAAATGTATAAGCGGCCCGCCAGAAGCAAACCAAATTTCCCAATAGTTTTTTGTCATGTGGTTGTACAGTATGTCAGGTAATGGACTGGGAGAGTTGGCAGTCAGTACCTCAGAAGTCAGTGCGCTGGTGAAATTTTAGACATTCCATCATTAAAACTAGGTTTGATGGTGGTGATGTTTTTCAGGATGAGATGCTTCCTCTTATTAAGCAAAGACAGTTAAAGGCATATCTGCTCAATAACATAACCAGAAAGCAGTATGGATCTTAATTTGATTTCAAAAGTTATGGTGGGAATTTAAAAAGACTTAAAACCAGCTTGATGGAGAATATTGTACTTCATTAATGTAGTTTATCTCCCAAACATTGCAGTATTTCATTGCTTTTCCTCTGGGTTTTATGTACAAATTTAGATTTTTTTAATGTTAATGCCATAGTTTTCCTCTACTTTTATTGGAGGGGAAAATGCAATGAATTAAAATATTTTAAATCCATTTGTTTGTGGTACGTTTCAAGATGCCGTAATGTTAAGCTATTAAGCAAAATGTTTTTGTATTGTGATAATTTATATTTTGTTTATTGGCTATAAAGTAAAAAATGCCGGATCTTCAATTTAGGCGATTCTATCATTTTTGCAGGGCTTTATTTTGGCAATAAAATAAATGCTTACATTTCTAAAGGAAACATACAATCAAGCCTCTTTCGTGCTCGGCTGTTGATTGCATAAATGGGAACATTCACCCTTTTCAGAATTTTTTAATTTTCGGTAGCAGCAACCTATTTTTCATTAGTTTGCATTGACTGGGCGTTATGTAAATTCTGGCTATAAGCAATACAACGGATACATATTTGTGTCATAATAGCTGGTAATCATGCAGAGATGATTTCCTTTTGGATTTTTTTTTTTTCTACAACCCCTGGCAAAAAGTATGGAATCACCCCTCTCAAAAGATGTTCATTCAAATGTTTAATTGTGTAGAAAAAAAACAAGCACATATATGCCACATAACAATTTTCACTCAACAATCCAAACTTCTGGCTGTATAAAACACTTGAAGTAAAAAAAAAAACAAAGAAAGATAACTATAGTCAATTACAACTTTTTTTACAGATCAAACAAATCTGAGGAAAATTATATGGAATCACCATGCACTTTGCATTTCTAAAACAAACACCTGTATCTGATTACAACTGCTAATTAGTCTGCAGTTAAAAAAGAGTGCTTGCACACATTTAGTGATGTGTTGAACCAAGATGATTGACATAACTCATGGCTCCAACACGAGAGATGTCAGTTGAAACAAAGGAGAGGATTATCAAACTTTTCGAAGAAGGTAAATCTTCACGGAATGTTGCAAAAGATGTTGGTTGTTCCCAGTCAGCTGTGTCTAAAATCTGGAACAAGTACAAATCAAATGGAAAGGTTGTAAAAGGGAAGCGTACTAGTAGACCAAGAAAGACATCAAAGCGCCAAGACAGAAAACTTAAAGCAATATGCCTTGAAAACAGAAAATGCACAACAAAACAAGAGAGGAACAAATGAGCAGAAAGTGGTGTCAATGTCTGTGACCAGACTGTAAGAAATCGTCTAAAAGAAATGGGATTTACATACAGAAAAGCCAAATGAAAACCATCATTAACATCTAAACAGAAAAAAAACAAGGTTTCAGTAGGCTAAAGAAAGACAATCTTGGACTGTGGATGACTGGATGAGAGTTATATTCAGTGATGAATCACAAATCTGCATTGGGCAGGGTGATGATGCTGGAACTTTTGTTTGGTGCCGTTCCAATGAAATTTATAAAGACACTGCCTGAAGAAAACATGCAAATTTCCACAATCATTAATGATCTGGGGTTGTAGGTCAGGTAAAGGTATGGGAGAGATGACAGTAATTACATCTTCTATAAATGCACAAGTTTATGTTGAGATTTTGGACACTTTTCTTATTCCATCAGTTCAAAGGATGTTTGGTGATGGTAAAATCATTTTTCAGGATGATAATGCATCGTGCCATAGGGCAAAATCTGTGAAAACATTCCTACAGGAAAGACATATAATGTCAATGGCATGGCCCGCAAATAGTCCGGACCTCAATCCAATTGAAAATCTGTGGTGGAAATTGAAGAAAATGGTCCACGACAAGGCTCCAACTTGCAAGGCTGATCTGGCAACTGCAATAAGACAAAGCTGGAGACAGATTGATGAAGTATACTGTTTGTCATTAGTTAAATCCATGCCTCAGAGAATTCAAGCTGTTATAATAGCCAGAGGTGGTGCAACAAAGTACTAGTAGTGTTTTTATTTGGTGATTCCATATAATTTTCCTCAGATTTGTGTGATTCCATATTTTTTCCTATGTTTGAGCTGTAAAAACAGTTGTAATTGACTATATCTTTCTTTGTTTTTTTTTTTTTTTTAAGTGTTTTATACAGCCAGTTTGGATTGTTGAGTGAAAATTGTTTTTTGGCATATATGTGCTTGTTTTGTTTTTCTATACAATTAAACATTTAAATTAACATCATCTGAGAGGGATGATTCCATAGTTTTTGCCAGGGGTTGTATGTCTGTAATAAGTGCTTGAGCTGGTCCAGCTTGAAGGATACTAAAGCATGTAAGCCTAAAGTATTGGAAGTGAATCCATTTGTTTATGTGCGATGAGAATGCTGGAGAATAAGGACTTTGCTGTATAAAATGGTGGCCTTGTTTGGGTTTTGATTTTTGAATAAAAAAAATTGCCAGAAGCAGATGTAGTTGCAGAACCAGGTGTAGACAGTGGTTTATAATTAAAGAAGCTCTCTGTTTATGCCAGAAAGCATAACAGCTGATGCACCCGTCAGCGAAGCTGTAACAGTTTAACGCTGCACCTATCACACACCGACAGCTGAAGCACAATGGCAGCAGCACGGGATTATGATGCTTGAGAGATTTCAATGTTGTACACTGCTTCTTGGTGGTCTAAAGCTAAAATGCCTTTCCTTTTTCTCTCTTTCTCTCTTTCTTCCTTGCTTTGTGAGTTTACCATCTGTTAAGAACAGACGAAAATACCGGATCCTTCAGTTTTTTAGTTAAGGTGGCAATCACTCTGCATTAATGCAGTTCCATGCAAATATCCACATTCAGCCAGAGTTGTGAATAAAAGGAAAACGATTGCACACATCAGTCTGTATTTAACCGTTCTAATTAAATTTGTAAGATCATTGTAATACAATGTATTACATCATTCGACAAGACACATGCGTATACGCACTACATGGGCAAAAGTGTATTGACTTCTGATTTGTTAAATTCATATAGGCATTTTGACCATCCCATTCCACACCCAAACCTCATTTGCTGTTATAATAACCTTGACTCTTCTTGGAAAATGTTCCACGTGATTTTGGAGTGTGGTCTGTGAGATTTGAGCTCTTTGAGCCAGAAGGGCATGAGTAAAGTCAGGTACTGATGTAGGGTTTGGGAAGCCTGGGGTGCAGTCAATGTTCCAATTTAAGGTGTTCAGTAGGTTTAAGGTCTGAGCTCTGCAGCAGGCCACTCAAGCTCTTCCAGTACAACCTATGTAAATATATGTGAGCAGGCTTTGTGCACAGGAGCATTGTCATGCTGGAACAGGTTTGGGTCTCGTAACCGAACTACCACCTCCAAAGACATTCTATGCAATTGTGAGTAACAGTTTGGGGAGGAACCAGATATAGATAAAAAAAAAGTCAGGTGTCCAAATACATTTTGATTATTTAGTGTAGACATAATTCAGACTAATTTGGTTTTTAGTTTGTAGCTTTTATTTCTTATATGAATCTTACTTTTGGATATTGGCCACATGACAATACACAGATGTAATTAATGCTGATTAGGAAGGTCATGCATGTAATGAGTCACCGCTCCTGAATGGCACAATAGAAATCTGCCAAAAATCTTTTTCATTTGTTTAGAGCACGAATCTCTTTGATGGCTAGGAGCCAAGGGTTCACAATTGGCGGTCCTCTCTGGGTTGGCGAGTTGGTATTCCACTATCTTGACTGTCAGTCACAGCAACACCTGGCAATCTCTAGTGTCTGTAAGCTGTATGTATGTGAAAGATGCCAGATAGTGTTTTCCTCCGAGTGCTTTAGGCTGCCCTGTGAAGCTGCAAAAGCCAAGTTGGGACAAACTTACACTTCTAAAGAACAATCTCATTAATTCTTTCTTGCCACATGATCTGTGTAAAGCTGCTTTAAAACAGTGTCCATTGTTAAAAGCGCTATACAAATAAAAATGTACTGTGCATCTCAGAGGAAGCATGTCTTTGCCTTACCCACTCTAAATTGTGTTTCTAAGATAAGGTAGTGGTAACTAGTGAGGTGGAAATTGGCCACAGCCCAATAAACCTTTCCAGTGCCTTATGTTGGCCCTGGTTGTCCAGTAACCTTATTGTCTAGCCTTAAAAGTGGACTCTAACTTTTTATGCTATTTAAAATGCATGAATACAATATAAGGGTAATGAATAACTATAATCATGTAGCAAGTGCTTAAAAAAAGCCCGAAAGTCACTGTGTATGAACTGTGGTGTTTTTTCTCCCTCTGCCTGTGTAGTAGTTATAATATGAGCTGTTCTATTGTGCAGTTGTAAAGAAAGGTTGCTAGGCCTAGAGTGCGTGTGTGTGTGTGTGTGTGTGTGTGTGAGAGAGAGATTATGGCACCCTCATAGTACTGCTAACACAGTGCACTATTATTACTGATGTTCAGCTCTCCTGTGTATTTGAGGCATCAGCAGTTTTATTTGCACACGTTGCATCAGCACGTCTCCTAAGCAAAAAATATAATACACTTCTGCACAGTTGGTTCCGTAGAGAAATTCTGTAAATTAAGAGTGTGGGCTCAGAGCTATGATCATCAGAGTCTCATTCGTATTTCCCTCCAATTCTCTCTCTCTCTCTCTCTCTCTCTCTCTCTCTCTCTCTCTCTCTCTATATATATATATATATATATATATATATATATATATATATATATATACAGGGAGTGCAGAATTATTAGGCAAATGAGTATTTTGACCACATCATCCTCGTTATGCATGTTGTCTTACTCCAAGCTGTATAGGCTGGAAAGCCTACTACCAATTAAGCATATTAGGTGATGTGCATCTCTGTAATGAGAAGGGGTGTGGTCTAATGACATCAACACCCTATATCAGGTGTGCATAATTATTAGGCAACTTCCTTTCCTTTGGCAAAATGGGTCAAAAGAAGGACTTGACAGGCTCAGAAAATTCAAAAATAGTGAGATATATTGCAGAGGGATGCAGCAGTCTTAAAATAGCCAAGCTTCTGAAGCGTGATCATCGAACAATCAAGCGTTTCATTCAAAATAGTCGACAGGGTCGCAAGAAGCGTGTGGAAAAACCAAGGCGCAAAATAACTGCCCGTGAACTGAGAAAAGTCAAGCGTGCAGCTGCCAAGATGCCACTTGCCACCAGTTTGGCCATATTTCAGAGCTGCAACATCACTGAGTGCCCAAAAGCACAAGGTGTGCAATACTCAGAGACATGGCCAAGGTAAGAAAGGCAGAAAGTCGACCACCACTGAACAAGACACACAAGCTGAAACGTCAAGACTGGGCCAAGAAATATCTCAAGACTGATTTTCTAAGGTTTTATGGACTGATGAAATGAGAGTGAGTCTTGATGGGCCAGATGGATGGGCCCGTGGCTGGATTGGTAAAGGGCAGAGAGCTCCAGTCCGACTCAGACGCCAGCAAGGTGGAGGTGGAGTACTGGTTTGGGCTGGTATCATCAAAGATGAGCTTGTGGGGCCTTTTCGGGTTGAGGATGGAGTCAAGCTGAACTCCCAGTCCTACTGCCAGTTTCTGGAAGACACCTTCTTCAAGCAGTGGTACAGGAAGAAGTCTGCATCCTTCAAGAAAAACATGATTTTCATGCAGGACAATGCTCCATCACACACGCCCAAGTACTCCACAGCGTGGCTGGCAAGAAAGGGTATAAAAGAAGAAAATCTAATGATATGGCCTCCTTGTTCACCTGATCTGAACCCCATTGAGAACCTGTGGTCCATCATCAAATGTGCGATTTACAAGGAGGAAAACAGTACACCTCTGAACAGTGTCTGGGAGGCTGTGGTTGCTGCTGCACGCAATGTTGATGGTGAACAGATCAAAACACTGACAGAATCCATGGATGGCAGGCTTTTGAGTGTCCTTGCAAAGAAAGGTGGCTATATTGGTCACTGATTTGTTTTTGTTTGGTTTTGAATGTCAGAAATGTATATTTGTGAATGTTGAGATGTTATATTGGTTTCACTGGTAAAATAAATAATTGAAATGGGTATGAATTTGTTTTTGTTGTTGCCTAATAATTATGCACAGTAATAGTCACCTGCACACACAGATATCCCCTAAAATAGCTAAAACTAAAACTACTTCCAAAAATATTCAGCTTTGATATTAATGAGTTTTTGTGTTCATTGAGAACATGGTTGTTGTTCAAATTAATCCTCAAATAAAATTAATCCTCAAAAATACAACTTGCCTAATAATTCTGCACTCCTGTATATATATATATATATATATATATATATATATATATATATATATATATATATATATATATATATATATATATATATATATATAAAAAGTGTGTGGATGTCTAAGTCTCTGTATGTCCATGTCTGTGTGTCCATCTGTGCATGCCTCTAGTTATGTCTCTGTGTCCATATCTGTGTGGTGTGTGTGTGTGTGTGTGTATGCCTGTATGTAAGATTCAACTATTCTGACTTTTTCTCTTTTTCCTGCCTCAGGAATGCTAACAATCACAGACTTCATCAATATACTTCACAGATACTACAAGTCACCAATGGTATGTGATCTGTGATTTTTAAATATGTGATTTTTGCATTTACATTTGGGGTGGGTGTGTGCGTGTGTGTGTGTGTGTGTGTGTGTTCATAAATGTGTGTTTCACTGCTACAGTGTGTGTATGTTTACATACTGTATGGTCCATAAATACTGCACTGCAGTCCGGTGCATTTCCTGGCTAGTAGACGCACTCTTTAATGGCAGTGAGCCTGTAACCAGCAGATGCAGCACATTTTAGCAGATAAAAATATCCCACAATTGCTGTATCTCAGACATGCTTTCATGGTCTCCGTCCAGCCTTTCTCTCATTAGAACTCAACTAACGGAGGTTATATATCCCTCTAAAGTTTTATTACCGTAAAGTTTAGGCAACACGTCATTGAGATTTACGAGTCATTGTTCTTCAGTTTTCAGTTAATGGCCTGAGGGAGAATTACTCAAGGCCACCCTCACTGCTTCCCTCTTGCTACTGTAACTACTTCTCTTCTTTCAGGCCAGCATTTATAGAAGCTCAGAAGCACCTTTTTCGTTTCAGTTGATAAAATCAAACTTGGAATTTGTCTTTAAGCTCAATGAGTCATTTTTATTCAGGCCCTGTGCCATCTAATGGATTAATCCAGTTGATTCACAGTGTTTCTGGCTAATTTCATCTACTTAATAGGTTGGTTACGATGCTGACGAGCTTTTTTCGCTCTGGTCGTTATTAACACAGCTTAGAGACATTACTCCCACCTACACACGCACACACATACGCCATGCACTAGCAGTCTGTGCAACCAGAGCTCTGCTCAAACCTGATCCATGTTTAGAGCTGCACTAGACGCGTTGCGTCACCATGCTCTACATGGATCTTAATTGAAGTCCCTGCGGTGAGATCTCGTTAGAGGATCTGGTTCTTGCGGTTCCCTTATTGCTACTTTTCCCTCTTTTCTCTTGGGACAAGGTCACAATCATTCCCTGGTACAGAGGAAAATAGGTGTGTAGTATGCAATCTCCAGATCAGTTATTCTACTTCCTAATTACCTCAGGCTAATGGATTGTTTCTATATTAGAGGTCGACAGATTTTACGGATACCGTATTGGTCCCGATACAGTAAACAGTATTTTACCAATACTGATATCTAGGTTGGACCGTACTTGCCGATAACCCGATTAATCAACCGTTAGTTCTGGGGGAAAAAATAGATACTGGATAAAAAAACTAAAAGCAAAAAGAAAAAAATATGTACTGAACTTTATCAATGTATTATAATGTATTAATACTTTATTAATATATAATCATATATTAAAGTATTATTACATTTATAATTTATGACATAATAAATTATAAATGTAATAATACTTTAATACGTCATAAATTATAAATGTAATAAAGCGCTCTCCAGTCAGCATGCGCTCCCTGTGCAGTGCGTTTCCTGTGCAGTGCGCAATCTTGTGTGCAAAAACAAACAGCACGTGACAGTGATTCGCCACTATGTACCTACAGCAGACCTTGGCAGCTGCTACAGCAACAGACACCAGCCGGAAAAACTATCGCTATGGGGTTTTGCAGATTATACCACCAATCAAATAACGGTGCCTCTAGTATATAATTTTGTAGATGTAGTAAACGTTCAGTGAGGAGACACAGGTTTCTTTTTGGCAGTCTGTTATACACACTCTTGCAAATACTTTTTTAATGACTGACCTGCTCATGAGAATTTTTTGGGTTTTAGGTGCAGATCTATGAGCTGGAGGAACATAAGATCGAAACTTGGAGAGGTATCCGCTACTTATCAATCGTTTTCAGCCGTTTTATAATAAAGGTCGAATGCCACTGAAGGTTTCCTTTGTTTTTCTTTCAACAGAGCTCTATTTACAAGAAACTTTTAAACCTTTAGTCAACATATCACCAGATGCAAGGTAAGTCTCTGAAACTGGCTAAATAAGAAGTAAACTATGATTGAGCACCTCATAAGCACAGCACATGCTAAATGCAGCTGAGTCACTGCAATGATGACCATCATAGACACAAGGCTTTATATGGTGCTATTTATTTTGTTGAATAGCAAAGTAAAGATAAGATGAATAGATTAAAGAAGTGTTTATGCATAAAATTCAGTAAAGCTTTGGCAACCTGGTTTGAAATCCAGGTTTACCTCAGTGCATCTCCTTGCATTCTATTTTGCTCAAATAACGTATCTATAGCTTGCTATCATACATTGCAAATGTTTTTCGGAATTTTCCAAAATCCATTGGCATTTTGGATTTTCGCATTGCTTTTTTAAGTTCTCTTACGAATTCTGAATAAATGTGTTCATTTGCAGTCTGATCATTAAAACTCCTTCATAGACCGAATATGGTTACAGTGCAGTTCCACGAGAGAGAGAGAGAGAGAGAGAGAGAGAGAGAGAGAGAATTTGAGTAGCTTTCTGATTTCCCTTTTATTTGTGTGTATATATACATTTTAGCAACCATTTTAGTATTTCTTCTAAAGGGACAATACTATAGAAAATAAACTAAAATACATTTTAGATTAGTTAATGTTCAACTTGTATAGCAGTACAGATTTACTGTCCTCGAAAAATAACTCAACATATGGCCATTATTGTCTAAACCCTAAGTGATAACAGCTATACATTGTGTAACCATGCAAAGCCACATGTCCTATCCATCATGTTTTTGTCTGTCATACACATTTTTACAAATCTTGTATTAAAGGAGTTAAAATTTGATGCTTAGAATTGTTGCTCTCCACAAAGATGGCCAAGGCTATAAGAAGATCAGTAACACCCTGAAACTGAGTTACAGTACAGTGGCCAGAACCATACATAGGTTTTCCAAGACTGGTTCCCCTTGGAACAGGCCTCGCAACGGTCGATCAAAGAAGTTAAGTCCTCGTGCTTTGCGTCAGGTGCAAAAGCTGTCTTCAAAAAACTGACCTCATGAGTGCTGCCAGCATTGCTTTAGATGTTGCAGTCGGTGTTGGTTTGCATTGCTGTCGTCCAAGAAGGAAGCCTCTTCTGAAGCTGGCTCACAAGAAAGCCAGTTTGCTGAAGACAACCTGTCCTAAACATGAATTACTGGAACATGTCCTGTGGTCTGATGAGGCTAAGATACACTTGTTTGGCTCAGATGGTTTTCAGCATGTGTGACGACGCCCTGGTGAGGAGAACCAAGAAAAATGTGTCTTGCCTACAGTCAAGCATGGTGGTGGTTGCATCATGGTCTGGGGCTGGAGGAGTGCTGCTGGGAAGCAGTAGTTCATTGTGGGGAAAGATGGGTTTCAACATGTACTGTTACATTCTGAAGCAAAACTTGATGCCCTCCCTTCAAAATCTGGGTCGAACGGCAGTTTTCCAACATGAAAACAACCACAAACATACTGCTAAGATGACAATTGTCACGCTAAGGAAGGTGAAGGTGATTGAGTGTCTAAATATGTCTCTAGACCTGAACCTTTTTGAGCAGGTGTGGGGCATCCACAAGCGGAAGGTTGAGAAACACATGTCTAACGTCTAGCAGCTTTGTGATGTCATTATTGAGGAGTGGAAGAGGATCCCAGCAACAACCTGTGCAGCTCTGGTAAATTCTGTGCACAGGAGGATTAAGGCAGTTTTGACATCTTTACTTAGGATGTACTCCTAATTGGCAGTTATTTAGACAATAATGGCCGTATGTTAAGTTATTTTTAGAGGAGGGTAAATCAATACTGCTATACAAGCTGCACATTACCTACTATAAAATATATCCAAGTTTCATTTTTACAGTTTTTCCCTTTTGTGAGATAATGTATATATTAGGGCTGTCAATCGATTAAAATAATTTTTTTTTTTTTTGACTTGTGATTAATCACAACTTAATTGCAATTTTTTTTTTGTTCTAGATGTTCCTTTTAAAGTTTTTAATAGTCTCGAACAGTTACAAGAATATTTTTTTCTTCATGCCCATGTTGATTAAAGAAATTGGCTAAGAAAGAATATGGTGTTTTAAATTCTGTAAATCATCAGGACACCAAAGGGAACTTTTTATGTTTCCACAAGGATTGTTGTAATTGGCAGATTTGTGCTTAATTCTTTTTAAAAATCTGAGTAAAGAAAGGATGTCAATAAATGTGTTTTCATTTCGCCTCTTTTATATATTTATTTATAATTTTAATTAAAAATTGTCAAACAGAAATGCACGATACAGTTAAAGTTAGTGCTGTTAAAATTAATTTGCCTTAACGCATTTTTTTTATATATATATGTGTGTGTGTGTGTGTGTGTGTGTGTGTGTGTGTGTATATATGTGTGTGTGTGTGTATATATATATATATATATATATATATATATATATATATATATATATATATATATATATATATATATATATATATATATATAATATACATACATATATACTGTGTGTGTATATGTATATATGGGTGGAGTGGGTGGAGAAGAGTGACAGGAGTGATTTGTGATAGTAGGGTATCTGCAAGAATAAAAGGGAAAGTTTATAGGACTGTGGTGAGACCTGCGATGTTGTATGGATTAGAGACAGTGGCATTGAGTAAAAGGCAGGAGGCAGAGCTGGAGGTAGCAGAGCTGAAGATGTTAAGGTTTTCGTTGGGAGTGACGAGGATGGATAAGATTAGAAATGAGTTTATTAGAGGGAAAGCACATGTAGGATGTTTTGGTGACAAGGTGAGGGAGGCGAGATTGAGATGTGCGTGTGTGCAAAATATGTACACACATACCCACACACACACTATATTCCAAAAGTATTTGGTCACCTGACCTTTTCTGCTATATGTGGTTCTTTTCCAAGCTGGAGGCACTCAATTGTACAGGAGGGCTTTAGATGCGCTATAACAGTGCACAGAATGAGCTCCTTGAAGATCTGGTTTACATGCTTTGGAGAGGAAGATCTTGAGTGGCCTGCTGTAGAGCTCTGATCTCATCTCTACTGAACGCCTTTGGGATGAATTGGACCGCTGACTGCACCCCAGGCCTTTTCACCTACATTAGTACCTGACTTTTATAACACCTATGTGGCTGATGAACACAAATATCCATAAGCACACTTTAAAATCTAGCTAAATATCTTCTCAGAAGAGTGGAGGGATTTATAAGATGGAATGCAATACACATACCAGATTTATGACCAGGTGACCCAATACTTTTGGAAATGTGTGCGTGTTCTCTCTTGCAGTGAACCTTTCTGACTTTTTAGTCCAGTAAATAATTCAGCAAGGATCCTCTTAAAAAAATAAAAAAAAAAAAGGGTAATGGACAAGGCTTTGAACACACTTACTTTAGGTTGAGCTTTGATGTTCAGCTCGAAACAATTTCGCTAATGTGGAAACTTCTTCCCAGCAGGTTTCTGTGCATCAGCCTTAGTACAAAACAGTTTGATTTCAAGAGGATAAAAGCAGAGATGATCTAATGCTTTCTGTGTATTTGGCAGCATATTCGACGCCGTGTATTCACTAATCAAGAACAAGATTCACCGCTTGCCCGTTATCGACCCCGTCAGTGGGAATGCACTTTATATCCTAACACACAAGAGGATCCTCAAGTTCCTGCAGCTCTTTGTAAGTGTCATGCTGATTTTGTACATATTATTTGAAATCAGAAAAATAAACGATAACTATTCTTTATTCTTTTCAGGTTTGTGAGATGCCAAAGCCTGCCTTCATGAAGAAGAGCCTGGCAGACCTGGGCATCGGGACGTACAGAAACATCGCCTTCATTCATCCCGACACACCTATAATCAAGGCTTTGAGCATCTTCGTGGAGAGGAGGGTTTCAGCTTTGCCCGTGGTAGACGAGTCTGGTAAAAGCACACAGCAAATCTACTGTTCTCACAAATCCAGATACTAAAACATTGGATCATGAGACCTCACTGTACACACTGCCCTCTGCTTTCTTTACAGGAAAGGTTGTAGATATTTATTCCAAATTTGATGTCATTGTAAGTATTTTCTTGACACTAGAACCATTTATACAGGGATTTATTGAACGCCATGAGATCTTTACATGTATATGTACCGGGCATTTGTGTAGAATCTTGCTGCTGAAAAGACCTACAATAACCTGGACATTAGCGTGACTCAGGCATTGATGCATCGCTCTCAGTACTTTGAGGGCGTCATGAAGTGCAACAGACTGGAGACCCTGGAGACCATAGTGGACAGGATAGTCAAAGCTGAGGTGAGTTTCCATGAGACACTCATTTATGCACACACAACGTACGTGGTGGTCAAGCTGAGGTGTGTCTGAGCTTTTCACAGTCAAATATATGCTGAATTTGCATGCGCCCATGAACACAGATGTAATAGTTTTCAAGATATTTAGAGCAGAGTTGAGCTCTGGGGAGTCTCAGAATAAGCTTTGCTAATTTAGCTATAACCATGAATGCAAGTCTTTTTACAATGGTTTCTGGATAAAAAAATGATTTACAATGTACATGTTATATCTTTACCTACTTTACCTACCTTAGTCCTCGAGTGACGATGGTTCGACCTTCGGCTCGGCTTTTTAATCGTACGATGACCATAGTGATACAACAAAAAAAATATTTTTCACTTTGCGTGCCAGGCAAACATAGCATCGTATACATAGATACATACTGTAAATTGCTTTGTTTTGCTAAATTCTGTACTCTTTAAGACTCCTGGGTAGGCTAGGCTATCGAATTAAGATATTTTCGAATTACGATGGGGTCATCGGAACACATCTCTTTAGTAATCCCGGGACTACCTGTATATAATAATTAAATAATAAATTTTTCTGTAAGCGTCTTTGGTGCTTGGACCCCTACATATCAAATACTAGCAAAAATTTGCCCAAATTAGCAGTTACCTAATTAGCAAATTCAGAAGTTTGCAATCTTGGTGAATAGATCAAGGATTAACGGTCAACAACCAGATTTATTTCATGAACATTACTGAAATTATTTATTGTTCAACTTTACACAAGCAGAACACACAATACATCAATGTGAACATTATGTACAGGTCAGTTTTTAAGTTACTGGGGTTTGGCTGAAAGCAATTTGAACAGTAAGATAGAGTGATTTACACTAAGATCTATATAACAACATACCATTCAGTGTTTTCTGTCTATTTACAGGTGCACAGGCTGGTGGTGGTAGACGAGGCCGGCTGCATCGTGGGTATTGTGTCCCTGTCGGACATCCTGCAGGCCCTGGTCCTCACTCCAGCAGGTATAGACGCTCTGCACTGCTAAAGCTCCTCTCTGTTCCCGGACTCCACTCTCTTCCCACCCCAAACACACACACAGGTATCGCCCTCATGCCACCCTGGCCTTGTCCAGCACAGGACTGCTGCACTGCTGTCACTGCAAGCTGCTGCTCTGTTTGTGTGAGAGCATGAGGTTTTACAGTTTTATCCTCCTTTTATACTCTGCTATCAGGGGAGCTTTTCTGATGTGAATGTGTCTGTGTGCATGAAGGTGTGGTTGTGTGATTGACATTAACAGCCAGCCCAGACCTTTCTCCTGACAGCTGCCACATACTGGAGCTTCTCTTCTTGTACAGGTGCCCTTCTCGATTGATGCGTTCGTGTTCTGTTTCTACAGTGCACTGGCTGGAACACGCACTAGACATTTAGACGTATGTAATATTTATAAAGCGAATTTAAAGCCTCACAAGCCAGAACAGTGTTACCGTATGTAATGTTTAGGCACACAACCAGGCCAGTTCGGTCGGTGCCACTGATCTTTGAGTTGTTGGTCTGTATTTTGCCTTTGTGAATGTTTAGATAGGGCAGAGTAGGTGGCAGCCTGATTTTGATTGTGGTAGATTCACTAATTTGCGTGGACTGTGTTGTCTGTTGACTTCCGAGAATAAATCCTCTGTTGGAGCCTTCAGGTGCTTTTTGCTGTTCTTAACAGGAAACTACTTCTGCCTGTATATCGTCTAACTCTAGCACACAGGCCTCCAGGTTAATTGGCACAGACACTGTTAGGGGCAGCAGTAGCACTGCTTCTCTTATAGTTTTCAGTTACCACTGGGGATGTAACGGGACGCAAAATCCACTATTTGGTTTAATTTCAGTACAGTTTCTGTACAAGAAATGCATCAACAGTTTACATTTTTTTTTTTAAAACAATTTTAAATAAAATGCCTGCTTGATTTAAGTACAAAAATGAAATATCTAAAAATAAAATAGAATAAATCAAATGCAATACACTATTGCACTATTATACTATTGCGCTATTATATTGATTAAATTGAGTAATTGATTAAATATGCACGAATTACATTTATTTAATTAATAAATAATAATAAATTGAATAGTTTACATTTGTTAGACACTATTTGCGTAATACTAGTGTGTGTGTGTGTGTGTGTGTGTGTGTTTGTGTGTTTTTTATTTTTTAAACATATGATCTGCTTAACTGTTCTACTTAAAACACACAAGATATTTATTTATTAATTCAATTAATTCATTCATTAATAAATTCCTTCTTTCCTTCCTTCATTTATTTATTCACTCCCTCGTTATGCAAAATTGTCGGAAATTTCTTGATGTCACGTGCAACACAAATGTTGTTTGAAGAAACAAACACTGGCCACTTTATTCAGGAGAGCTGTACTCCTGCACATTCATGCATTCATCAGTGTGTAAAATCATGCAGGTACAGCTCAAGCGCTTCAGTTAATGTTCACATTAAATATCAAGGAAAGTGGCGAGCTGTGATTTTAATCGTATTATGGTTGTAGGTGCCAGGTGTGGTTGGTTGAGAATTTCAGAAACTGCTGATAGTTGGGATTTTCACACACAGCAGTCTCTAGAGTTTATACAGTTATCTAGTTTTTACAGGCAGAAATGATGGCAAAAGGTCAGAAGACATTGTGAACTGGTTACGGAAGACCACAATGGGTTCTACACCTGTCTGCCAAAAGCAGGAAGCTGAGGCTACGGTTGGCACAGGATCATCCAAGCTACCACATGATTGGTTGATCGGATAATTGCACAAATAAGCAGGTGTCCCTTTGCACAGTAAGTCAGGATCAGACATGTCAGGTTTTTCCTGGAATAATCTAAATGAGAAAATCTAAATAAGAAAATATCATTACAAATTAAAATCTAGAGTCACATTGAATATAGATTGGGTTTTTTCTTTATTTGATTTGTATTTCTGACCATCCATATGTCCAGTATGATCTCAGTACCAGGACATGCGTAGCACATTAGAAAAAGAAAATGTTCATTACACAGACTGATTGATGAGAGCCATGTCAGTGCCTCACGTATTGCAACTGGAAAAGTTTCAAGAGTAGAAGCGTGATGCAATGAAATGTCCACATAGCAGAGTTACTTTTCAAAGATTTTCTAATGTTTAACAAGAAAATATTGAAAGTAGATTACAGCAGCCATTGCTAGTATTGCATAATAAAAGTAACTTGCTGAATAGTGTAAGGATGGCCTGTAAGTATAACTGCAGGGAAAAGGTGTGTAAATTAGTTTATTAGTCGTGATGTTACAGTGACGGGTCATGTATTTGACAGCGGGGCCTTCAGTGGTGTCCTACCTGAAATTATTCACCTCTTAATAGAAACGACATGCTTTTAAATACAGTGGAACCTCGGGTTACGAGTTTAATTGGTTCCATCACTTTACTCTTAACCTGAAAAGCTCGTATCCCGATACAAATTTTCCCATAAGAATGAATAGAAACTTGATTCGTTCTGGACACCCAAAAGGTGTTTCTTAAAAAAAAAAATAACGCCAATATTCACTAATATTATTTACTTTTAACATGTTATATTGAAATCGTATCATATAAAAACATATAAACATATAAAAAATAAATCTTTAAATGGTACCTTACCTTTAAGAAGTCTCGCTGCGTGCATGATGGAGCGGCGTCCGTGAAAGCGGGAGGAGGAGAGTTATTGTTTGGAAGGAGAATTTCCATCAGGCTACTTTGTTGGCGGCATGGTGATAGGAATACGTACAGTATTTAAAGTTCAGTAATTCCACACTGTTAGGCGACGGCGGATGTGTATGTGCTGCGAGGCGCAGCGAGCACGTGGCGATACGTAAAAACTAACCTGCCTGCGATTTTTCCGTGCGCAACGCTCGTATCCTAAAAAATTTCTCGTAACTAGAGGCAACATTTTTTATGAACTGCGATTCGTAACCTGAATTATACGTATGCCGGGGCGTTCGTAACCCGAGGTTCCACTGTACACACGAATATATATAGCTTTTGCGGTTTGCTCATTATTGTACGCCTGCTAGATGGCGCTGATGTGCCCACGTCAAAATCTGATTGGTTAAAGCGATCTTTATTCTTGTGTACTTTACGATGCAGGCGCCCATCATTGATTAATAAGGCCTCAAGGCAGATTCCTTTCACCCCGGCGACACGTGACGTGATGATTGAAATATGATTGGGTAAAAACTACTTGAAGTGGCGCAACCGAGAAAAAGATAGCTATGAAATTATCTATGTTGTGTACACAGTTTTGGGCACTGATAACTCTGTTCCCGTGGACATGAACATCTACTAATTTCCTCATCAATCACTATGAAACTCAAACATAAACTATTTGTAATAAAGTTTTAGCTTCATAATGTTTCAGTCTTGGTATATTGACATGAAGCAGACTCATTGGCTTATAAAAACTCAAACAAATCATCTATTGAACTAATGGATAGGTCAAAACTGCTTACTTTAAAGAGCTAAAACGATCTACTTGCATTTGTAGTGCAGGTTAGCTGAGAGTTTGTCTGCTATCTGATGTCCTCTGGTTTTTGTAGACAACTGCGGGATTTATTTTCAGGAGCAACCGTTATTGAGACGACTCAAAGTGACGACTTGAGTGACTTAAAAACAAGGTAAACACGGTGCGTCTGGTTTCTTGTCTTTATATAATAGAGATTTCAACTAGTTTTTGTAAATAGTACATAAATTGAGTCACACTCTTTTGTAGCAGCCATTTCTATGTCTGGACAGGGTTTCCATGTAGGTTTCCTGAATTCCAATTTAGTTCTAGTATTAAGACCTAATATCCAGATCTGATGTTTTCATTTAAAATATTGTATAAAAAGACAAAGATTTGTTTGAGGGTAAATGTAGTACTGTCGATGGTCAGAAACAATTTTTTATTTATTACTATTTTTTTTTTTTTAATCAGCTTCCATGTAGTCTTATCCTAACTACTATTAACACAAATACAACACCATACACATTGTGGGATGTTTCTGAGTGCACTCTGCTGAGCGTGAATGTCTTGCACTGAATACAGATCAACAAATGGTATGAATATTAACCAGCAGATGGTTCGCTGTAAATTTTGATGTCGGTATGCATGGATCAGATTCTAATATGAACTCGGTGTCTCTTTAAATGCCCCCTTTTTTTTTCCTTCTTTTGTGTTTGTTTATATTTGCGTTGTCTTAGCTAGTTAATGTCCATAAGTAAGAGGACTGAAATGTTGTGGCCCTCAATTTTTTATTAGGGTAAGAATTTTAATCAGGGTTAAATACAGACAATAAAAATTCAGTGTTCAATGAAGTACTCTATAAATCCTTACAAATGTAGTATTAGATAGGAAACTTGGCATCATTTTAGTGCACTAAAATGCACTAGTCCAAATTCACACCTTTTGTGATCTTTGGGGAAATCCACCAGATAACTTGTTTACACTGTGATTTGCCACGACAGATAAAAATAACTTCCAAGAGCTCTTTTTTTTTTGGTGAGTTGTCATGTGACTAGCTTACCAGCAGTCGATTTACCGCAGTGCCACTATGAGTAAAGAACAATTCTGGAAGAGTCAGAACCAGCTGTAGGGCAGGATTATGATGACTCATGAAAAGCTACAAATACAGAAACAAATATGGACGTTTGGTGCCACCTAGATGAGGATGGGTTCTCTCAGGGAGATTTTCTGTGCCACTGGCTTGCTCATCAGGGATTAATTTATAAATAGAAAAAATCTATTTCTGTACATCATCTTTGTGCTATTGATTTTATTGTATTTTTACTTTTTAATTTAGATGAATTTATTGATCCTACAGGGAAATTATTTTTTTGCATGTCCCAGCGATTTAGGAAGCTGGAGTCAGAGCGCAGGGTCAGCCATGTTACAGCACCCCTGGAGCACTGGAGGGTTTGGGGCCCTGCTCAGGGGCCCCACGAGAGGCAGCTTGGCAATACCAGGGCTTAAACCCCCGACCTTATGATCAGTAACTCCGAGCCTTAAACTCTGAGCTACAACCCTTCCGAATTACTATAAGAACTTTGGAAATTGCTAAAATCTTTAAAGTACCTCACATGTATCAGCTTAGTGAGAACTGAAAGGGTGTCTGATGCCCAAGCCTTCTTCAAGCCATGTCACTGCTTTGGAAAAATGTTCTTCTGTACATTCATTTATTGTTTTCTTTTGCTGTCTAGGTCTAACCAGGAAGGAGAGTGAGGAAGCTGAGTGATGTACATCAGGACTTCTAAATTCTGTCATGCTGCTGGAAAAGGAAGCGGGAAGTAGATTTAAAGCTGGCGTTTGGGATTTCTATGTAGCCCAATGAAAGCTGTGTCAAACAGAGGAAAAGGGTTCAGGGTTGCAAACTGAATGCTGCTGAAGGCCAGATGAGGAATGGGATTGATTGGGGAATGGATGGATGGATGGGCTACAAGGGAGACAAGGTGGACCACCAAGGATCTCTTCCTCACGGCGATTCTGCAGAGCACGGTGTCTAAAGCTGTTACTGCACGCTCACCATCACTACGTATTAAACATCGCCATCTGGTGTCCATTCTGTGTATTAAACTCCCTGGTCAACTTTGGACAGTACCATCATCATTCTAAGGGAATTCCTTGTAGTGACGAGCAATTTGATTTTCTTTCATTTCCATGTTCTTTGTTCAGAGCACAGCTTTAGCTTGTGGGCTTACTTGCACATTTCATACTGTCTGTTCTGTTTAATTGTTATATATAATTTTCATCTTTCTTTTTCATTTCCCCATTCCCCCCTTTTTTTTTTAAACTGTGCCTTCTGTCCACTAGTTGTTGCCCATCATGGAAGAGAAAGCAAGCAAGAACAGCAAATGTTCAATTGAATCAAAATGAATGTCAGTGTGTCTAAAAACCAAAATGTTTAGAATATGTTGTCAGTTTTAAAAGTTTTAAGTTCATATTTTCTTGTTTATTCCTTTTAGGTTTTATTTCAATAAGATGTTTTTGAAAGATTCTGTAAACGTAGATTCAATGTTTTATTTATTTGTATTTTGATATTTGTTAACCTTTTTTTTTTTTCTTTCGTATGTCAAACGGGATTAAAGGTTTGTTTAGCCCCCTATGCATTAAAATGACGTTCTTGTGACTTGACATGGAGTGCAATTTCAGAACGCAGCCGCTGCCTACGTGCAGTTCTTCGTTCTCTCCAGGTAAACCGGAGGCATGCAACGAAACCCCTCATACTCTTTATCAGTTGTACTGTACATAGGAAGAGCTTGTGAGATATCTACAAAGTGCCAGAGAAAGGTCTATTTTTCTGTGCTTTCAGTGTATCTTTGTAATAATATGGATATTTTATTTTATTTTTTATTTTTTTGCTGGTCCTGTCATCTTTATTGTGGCTGTGTTGATGGTTAAAAGGTCACTAATGAAAGTATCATGTCCACTGAACAATGTATATCACTGGCATGAAGATGATACTACAATGGTTAAGCATTGTGGGTTGATTTTAATTTTTTCCATTTTGCAGTTTGGAAAACAATAAATCACTACTGAATCTTTACATGATGTGTTATGTTTTTTTTTTTTATGTAAATAATATGGCCTGTTGTGTAGGAGATATATACGTACTGTATAAATAGGAAATTTGCATTCCTTTACTTTTCAAGCAGCAGAGATTTAAAGTTTAAGAGGTTATTTGCACTGTGACTTACAATCCATTTTGACATTGTAAGTTGTAGGACAAATATTTCACATATAACCAGTAGAAAAAGTTCTACTTGGAATCTTATCTAAAAGAAACACTGATTTCCCCCAGATTGACAAACCAGCAAAGCACAGGCAGAGGATAAATCCTTAAAACTGTATTAATTTAGTCACAATAAATTATGGCAGATCTGGAACAAATCCAGGGAGATTGGCATACGCGCTTTACTTTCTGTTCTAGCATAGAGCAGTAATGGAACTGCATGACCAATATCATAGTCTGGTTTTAGGTTTTGGGTGAAGTATTGAACAATGAATTGCATAAGTTATTAAATAATAGTTCACTTCTGATTTAAAAGAAGGATTTTGTATTATTACCCAAGTACAGAATAGAAAAGGAGTATTTTTAATAGAGTAGTTGTTTAACAAGGTATTTGTAATTTTACTGAAGTTCATCCAACAGTGGAAAGAACACTAAAGCGCAGTATATCGGAGTTAAAGGATAGATTGAGCAATGTAATGTTTTGCGGTCAGTTTCAATTTTGTGGAATGTCCGTAAAACAGTTCCTGTTCAAGTGTAGTACTGTTTGTGTTTGAGTCTGTCTATCAATCGATCTATCGCTCTTTTTTCTCTGTCTATATATAATTTTAAACAGCTGCTCTGCTATAATTTATAGTAGAATTAGTAAGAAATAGTCATTAGTAAGTAAGTAGTTATAATAAAAAATATTAACATTATAGTCATGTACAGTACAAGGTAATGCTTTATATTTTCAATTGCATAATAACTGAAAGTGGAGTTATTACCAGTGGTGGACAAAAGAACATTCCTGTACTGAAGCAAACATACCAATCCCCAGCTTGAATATTACTTCATGAAAAAGTACCTCTTTTACTTTTCCTCTTGAAAAGTACAAAAGTGATCACTTTGGAAGGTACTTAAGTGTCAAAGGAAACGTGATACTTGTCTGTTTATATTATAAAATAGTCATATAATACTTTATACAGTACAATGTTACATTTACCTACAAATCAGACCTTGTTAAGGACAATTTTTTTCTATTGTTTCAAGCACCCAGACTAAACTTTACTCTACGCATAATCTTGTGAGGATCATGGGATCATGGTTGTGGTTTTATAAAAATACAATTTAACATTCTCCCTTTCTTTCCTTTTCTCTCTCTCTCTCCTCTCTCTCTCTCTCTCAGGCTTATGAGAAATAACGCTGACTTAAACACAACCAAAAGGCTCATACTGCACTGAATCATCAACTCTCGAGCTCCTGGTCCAGTCATGTCAGTCAACATAACACTCGCTAATTTAATTGAATACATAATTGAATTAGAAAATATACTCTAGGTTTAAATCAAGCCTGGACCATGGATAAAATCCAGCTTTGTATGCTTAGATGCCAAAACACATATTGAGCTGGTCTCGACCATCCTGCCAGCTGCTGAAGGAGATACTGAAATAGCTTTTTATCTATCATTACTAAATGGCTGTACACTCTAACGCAGCTATAAAAAAATTCAAACTCTGCAGTAAGGCATATAGACATTTATTGGTCATTTAATAAAGCAATTTTTGCAGTTAGTGGATGTTTTAGACCAAGTTGCATTTTGCAGCAGGATGAACTGGACAGAACTATTCATAAAAAAAGAAAATGATTTAAATGAAAGGAGGCAAAGTTGGGGACCAAATGTAGATTAAAACCAGATCCAATGGCTAGGGTTAGTTTGTGGTGGATTTCCATCTAGTATTAAGCGTATTCTCAGATCTATGAGACCTCTGAAATGCTAGATGAGTTACACACCAACACTGCTATTATCTGAAACTTTCAGTTTGCTAAAGTATGACCCTTGAAAATGTTAACCGGAAATGTTACTTCCCATATTTCACTGTTCAGAGAACTTGAGTTAAACATGAACTCTTGTTAGACGTATTCTGTGTTACATTAAGGTTGTCTGTAGAATAAATGTAAGTAAAAAGCTTGAGGGAGCATGCACTTGGAAAGCTGACTGCAGGAATGTCAACCAGAGCTGTTGCCCGTGAATTCAATATTAATTTCTTTACTATAAGCCGTATCCAAAGGCATTTTAGAGAATTTAACAGTACATCCAACCGACCTCACAACTGCAGACCACGTGTAACCACACCAGCCCAGGACCTCCATATCCAGCATCTTCACCTCCAAGATTGTCTGAGACCAGCCACCCGGACAGCTGCTGCAACAATCGGTTTGCATAAGAATTTCTGTATATATATATATATATATATATATATATATATATATATATATATATATATATATATATCTTCTACTTCTTTCGGCTTCTCCCATTAGGGGTCTCCACAGCGGATTATCCGTCTCCATACCCCCCTGTTCTCCACATCTGCCTCTTTCAACCAAACTACCTGCATGTCTTCCCTCACCACATCCACAAACCGCCTCCTTGGTCTTCCTCTTTTCCTCCTTCCTGGCGGCTCCATCCTCAGCATTCTCCTACCGATCTACCGCATGTCCCTCCTCTGCACATGTCCAAACCATCTCAATTGCGCCTCCCTAACCTTGTCTCCAAAACATCCTACATGCGCTGACCCTCTAATAAACTAATTTCTAATCCTGTCCATCCTTCTTACTTCCAACGAAAAAACTCAACATCTTTTACTCACTGCCACTGTCTCTAAACCATACAACATCGCAGGTCTCGCCACAGTCCTATAAACTTTCCCTTTCACTCTCGCAGATACTCTTCTATCACAAATCACTCCTGCTATCACTCTTCACCACTCACTCCACCCTGCCTGCACTCTTTTCTTCACTTCTCTAACACACTCTCCATTTCTTTGCACTGTTGATACCAGGTACCTGAACTCCTCCACCACCTCTTCTCCCTGCAACCGCACCACTCCACTGCACTCCCTCTCATTCACACACATGTACTCTTTCTTACTCCTACTGACTCTCATTCCCCTTCTCTCCAGCACGTACCTACACCTTTTCCAGGCTCTTCTCAACCTGCTCCCTACTCTCACCACAAATCACAATATCATCCGCAAACATCATAGTCCATGGAGACTTCTGTCTGACCTCGTCCGTCAACCGGTCCATCACCACTGCAAACAGGAAAGGGCTCAGAGCCGATCCTTGATGCAGTCCAACCTCCACCTTGAACCAGTCTGTCGTTCCTACTGCACACTTTACTGCTGTCACACTGTCCTCATACATGTCCTGCACCACCCTCACAAATCTTCTCTGACACACCTGACTTCCTCATACAGTACCACAACTCCTCTCTAGGCACCCTGTCATACACTTTCTCTAAATCCACAAACACACAATGCAACTCCTTCTGACCTTCCATATACTTCTCCATCAATATTCTCAAAGCAAATAATGCATCTGTGGTGATCTTCCTCGGCATAAAACCATACTGCTGCTCACAGATGGCCTCTCTCAGCCTGACTTCCACTACTCTTTCCCATAACTTCATGGTGTGACCGATCAACTTAATTCTCCTGTAGTTACTGCAGGTCTGCACATCTCCCTTGTTCTTAAAGATCGGTACCAGCACACTTCTTCTCCATTTCTCAGGCATCCTCTCACCTTCCAAAATCCTGTTAAACAATCTGGCATCTCACCGAAACATCTCCATGCTTCTATCGGTATGTCATCTTGTCCAACTGACTTTCCACTCTTCATCCTCTTAATAGCTGCTCTCACTTCCTCCTTACTAGTTCTATCCACTTCCTGCTACCATCTCCACACCATCCAACCTTCCCTTTCTCTCATTTTAATCGTTCATCAGCTGCTCAAAATACTCCCTCCATCTTCTCAACACACTCTCCTTAGTAGTCAACACATTTCCATCCCCATCCTTTATTGCTCTAACTTGCAGCACATGCTTCCCAGTTTGGTCCCTCTGCCTGGCCAATCGGTACAAATCCTTTTCTCCTTCCTTAGTGTCCAATTTCTCATACAGCTCCTCATATGCCTTTTCCTTGGCTTTCGCCACATCCCTCTTTACCTGCTGCCGCATCTCCTTGTTTTCTATATATAAATATATATATATATATATATATATATATATATATATATATATATATATATATATATATATATATATTACAGTGCATCCAGAAAGTTCACAGCACTTCACTTTTTCTACATTTTTCTTACAATTCTACAAACAATACCCCATAATGACAATGTGAAAGAAGTGTGTTAGAAATCTTTGCAAATTTATTACAAATAAAATATTCACAGTCTTTTCCATGACACTCAAAATTGATCTTAGGTGCATTCTATTTTCACTGATCATCCTTGAAATGTTTCTACAACATGAATGGAGTCCACCTGTGGTAAATTCAGTTGATTGGACATGATTTGGAAAGACACACCCCTGTCTATATAAGGTCCCACAGTTAACAGTGCATGTCAGAGCACAAACCATACCATGAATTCCAAGGAATTGCCTGTAGACCTTCTTTAGATACTTAAAGACAGGATTATGTCAAAGCACAGATCTGGGAAATGGTACAGAAATGGATGGTCCCAATGATCACAGTGGTCTTCATCATTGGTAAACGGAATAGGTTCGGAACCACCAGGATGCTTCCTAGAGTTTGCGTATCGTCCGAATCTTTCCACAGACGATGCCATCGCCACGACCCTCCATCTGGGCCTCACCCAATGCTGTTGCATCACTGCCTGGTTTGGGAACTGCACTGTCTGAGATCGCAAGACCCTACAAAAGACATCGTGAAAGACATCAGAGTCTCTCTTCCCTCGATCACGAACATTTACACTACACTCTGCATCTGCAAAGCCAACAGCATTGTGGACGTCCCCATACACACTCGAACCAACACAGCTTGAACAACACAGAACTGAACTGTACAAAACTCTCTCACACACACACACACACACACACACACACACACACACACACACACACACTTAATACTCGTTACTTTCACTTCATTTCACACGACCCATGGTATATTAATCATATTATACTGTTTACATGCTGTTTTGCACCTCTTGATTGCCGTTTTTGCACATTGTGTTCATGTTTACAAATACACTCTTTTTTATAGTTCTCTTTTTTGCACATTGTAGTGTTATACACTACAATGTGCAAAAGAGATAACTATTAACAAGAGTAAGTAAGTAACAAAAGTAAGGCGCTATTTTGTGTTTCGTGTATGTCACACACTGTCTTGTGTTGTCTGCACTGTTTTTTGTCTTGCAATGTTTGCACTCGTTTGCACACGATGCACTGTATGTGGCGAGGACACTTACTTTAGTCCTTCGCTCTGTGTTCTGTATGCAGCTCTATGTTGTGTCATGTAGCTCTGTGTTGTTTTATTTAGCACCAGGGTTCTGGAGGAACGTTGTCTCATTCCACTGTGTACTATGTCAGTTAAATATGGTTGGAATGATAATAAAAGCTTCTTGACTTGACTTGGCTTGACTTGATTAAGATCTAGATGGTTATGATGGTTTCTCTCTCTCTTTCTCTCTCCCTCTCTCTCTCTTTCATATTATATATCTATAAATATATAAATATATATATTATTAATTAAGAGCTTTGTGAAAGTCAGTGAAGACGTGAGGACGCTCACACACACACACAGACTTTACTTCAGATGACATTGAGGCGAACGAGGAAACGCGCGAGCAGTTGGTTTAGCGGGCCGCGCGCCAGCAGTTTGCGCGCTTCTGATTGGCTGACGGAGCCGCCATCGGAAAGCACCTGCTCCATTCTAACAGGCGCGTCGAAGTAGAGACCCATACACTACTGCTCTTACAGCACGTAGACACTCAGCAAGCGCTCATCCTCTCATATAAAGGTAATATATAAATATCAATATTTAGTTATAAGTAGCTTGGTATGAATGCATACTCATTAATGGCAGTAAATGCAGATTTAATTGGAGATATAATTGCATGCCTTAGAGACTGATTCTTGCATTATATATTTATTTGGAGTCAATAAGTTTATTGAAACTGCAGGATCCGTGTTTATATATATATATATATATATATTGCATCTAATAATATATATGCATCTATAATAATCTATATGAATAGCAGCACAATATTAAATACGTTTTAAAAACGACCTGTTGTATTGTATGCATGACCTAGTTACTGATTGATTTAGTTTACTGCGCACTGAGGTGTGTGTGTGTGTGTGTGTGTGTCTGAGTTAACGCTATTAATAATTGACCTAATCAGTACTCACATTGTTTTTTTTCCCACCTTCCAATATGAGGTCATTTAGACTTTATAAACTGAGTTACAGATCTATAATGTTGTACAATAGATTGCTTTTATTTGCTTGTTTGTTTGTTTATTTATTGATTGATTTAGTGTGAGCATTGTGTGTATGGACCATTGAGTCGATTCTTCATTAAAATGAGCCGAGTGTGTTCTCAGTGACGACCTTTGTGACTTCTGTATCTGTTTATTGGCTATTTTTATACTGTCATATACTGTCATGGGGTCTAAAAAGTGGCATTCATTTGTATGTGGCTAGAACTACATTTCCATGTCGGTTAACTTGCATGCTGTAATTTACGAGTTGAGTTCCTGTATATCATCATGTTAAACTGAGAGCGGTTACAAAAGTAAGGCATACCAGGACTTTCCTGTATGACAGTAAACAACAAAATCTACCATGTGATCCATCAGAAGTTTTCAGAATTTATCTGCTTTTACTTATTCTACATTCTTTACTGATTGATTCTTATAGGTTGAGCAGAGGTTCAGAGGTTTTGGCACTTATTTGCTTTTTTTAAAATTGGATAGTTAGCACAGTTTATATTATCCACAAAAACTGTAAAAAAGGCAAGGTGCAAATTTGTTATAGTCGCTCGTGCAACTTTTTTTGCAGCAATTTTACTGCAAAAAAACCATATAACCTTACTAAAATCAAATCTTCGACATTTTCCACTCTAAACTATTAATAGATTTGTTAGTTTTAGGAGCATAGATTCGACTGTAGTACTGCGTCAGGAAATATGGATCAGTATGGATAGTTTTATTAAGCCGAAAGAAGAAGAAGGAGAAGATGGATGTTTTATTAGCTGTTTTAAAACGTTGATTGTTCAACTAATGCAGGGACGAATGAATAAATGGATGAATGAATCAATTAATTAATCAAATAATGTTTAATAACATCTAATGCAGCGTTATATATTGAAACATATTTTTGCAATGACAATCTATGAAGGGGCAAAATACTAATTTCAGAAAATGCATACTGTGGCTACGTTTTCTGGGTATGACTTTAAAACTGTTTGAAATATAATATATTTAATAGTATTTTCCCAGTACTGGTATACTGCACATTCCTAGTGTGAGCTGGTGACTTCTGGCAATGTGAGTGACAGCAACCTTTAGACTAGATGTGAACGTGTCCAGCAGCAGGACAATACTGCTACTGGGAATTAAGACAGTAGAGTAGACTGTTTTTTCACTGATTTGTTGACAAAAGCTCGTTCTGCCACCTGCTGGCAAAAGTTACTATGCCAACCAGTAGTAGGAATGTCTGCAAATGACAGAATGGTGACTTGCAATTGTAAAGTCTGCTGCATTTGTGATCATAGCATTAGGCTACATCTTCTAAAGCATGCTAGGTTTACAGATTTGATAGCAAGTAGCTATCGATTATTTTAGGTTCAAGGTTCAAGTTTTTTTTTTTACTTTTTGTCAATGCCACCGTATGTGCAGACAGAGTAATCAAAATACCGTTTCTCTTTTCTGTTATCGAGTGTTTACATTGTCAAATGCAATATAGAAGTTTGTGTAGGCAATATCAGCCGTTGAGTGCAATATAGAACAGATTCTGTATGAAGTAACAGCATTGATCTTGTAATAAATGTATATATATATATATATATATATATATATATATATATATATATATATATATATATATATAAAAGCCGGGTGGATATATATCGTAAACATCTGAATGTGTAAGGTGCAAGTATACATCCTAGTATATGTAAACATACTGAAGTTCTGAGTATAAGGCATTTGTAAGGTGCAAGACAGATTGCAGCAGTATGGCAGTAGTACAAAAAGACTGCAATGTGTGAAAGTGCAACACTGTCAGATTTAAAGAATTTGTACATGTAACGGTTTAATCAAATATTCTAACGATTATTCCAACGATTAATTGAGTAATAGGATAAGAAGTACTTTTTCTTTATTAAAGAGCAATACCGAATATACAAGAGAAAATAAGATGGGTCTCCTAAAATGAAGTTATTTGTTTGATTTTTAAGGAAAAAAAATACATTTTATTGCTAAAATTGCAGGCAAGAATATCTGAAAACAAAACCCATTTAGTGCATTTAATTGCCATATTACATCACAATGCAAATACAAATAAATAAAAAGTCATAAATAAAAATCGAAAAAATACATTTCAGATTTCATCAAAAAAGATGTTTTCTTATGTTTTAGTTTAGTCCCAAACTTTATATCGTTTTCTTTGGCCTGAATCATATGGAAGCGCGTTTCCACCACAAAAAAAAGTTTGCCTAATTCCGACTTATTTTCTCGCAATTCTGACTTTGTTTCTCGTAAACATCCAACATTTCTGGTGCATCCACCAGTAACCACAAGCCGACAACAAAGTAATGTTGTCGGCTTGAAGTTGGTGTATGAACGAGGTCACGACTGCTTCTTCTCTCTTGTTCCCTCTCCTCCAGAGCTGATTGTTAGATAGAGTTCTCTCCAGGGATCGAGGCTTAGTTTAAACCCATGCGATTTGATTGTAACCTATTTAATTTTTTATGTGCTAAGCTCTGGCACTACAGAGGGGTGACGCCGCTCAGTTGGCTAAATCAAGTCGGAATTGCGAGAAATAAAGTCTGAATTGCGAGATTCTCTGTTTCTCCATTTTTTTCATTTTGCAGCGTCTTCTGTGGTTGCTCCAGTAATAATGCTCCACAGGGAAACGTGTGTAGTTAAATGCACTAAATGAAGCAAAAAAATTGCCTTGATGATTTTTTTGTATTCTAATTACGCGTTACTCGAGAAATCATTTTAGCCTTTAGCACAAGCTATTACTAGCTAAGAATGAACCAAAGAAAATTTATATTAGGCCAAGTAATGAATACTAAATCTACAAATAATATGGTCTAATACATTCAGTGGGGCCAGATAATAATTCACTGTCTGGATAGCTGCATTTTCCTGCACAACTTGTTGAAAATTCTCTCTATTTTACAATGAAGGAATGAACTTGCGCTTGGGCATTTTTTTATTACGCATGAAAGATATGTTTTCGGAGTACAACATATGTATCATGATATACGTAACGATTTGCTAGCAGTAGGGTAGGGTTGCATTATTATCATTTATGTATTTATTGAAAAAAAAAGTAGACAAAATTGATCATGGAAATAAACGGATTAAATCTGTATAACATTTTTTATATTAACTATGGAATTGTAATATCATGTCATAGCATCAAACATTAAATTAAAAAAAGATATTATTATATCCTGATCTATATGAAAAGTGTATTGTGTATAGTATATTGCACAAGAATCTACATTCAAGAGAATGATGTCTCATATGTAGAAGTAATACGATCCTTGAAAAAAAATATTGCATTTATTACAGCTTTCCTTCTGAACAGCTTTATGCAGACCACTTAACTTGTCTCTACAAGAAACTGTCTCTCTAACTTCTTAAAGTGCGTAAAATAAAGCCGTGGTGCTGAATGCACATTTATAATGTTGAATTAAGTTCTGCAATGTTTGTATAAACCCTGTGTTATAATTTATTACTCTACTAGTGAATTAAAAGACACAGGTGTCACTTAAACACAAGAGATTTTTTTCAACATTCTAGGTTTTAATTCAGAATTATGTATTTGGGTTCTTTCTTTTAGTGACTATAAATCTGATGGTGCATCAACACTGTGAGCTTTAATTTGGCGGATTTGCATACAGATCTGTGGCCGTTCCTGGATAAACCACATGTTCAGCATTGTTTGTCAAAAATAAACTGTGCCCTGGCAACCTAACGCCAACTGCATAATCCACCTATTGTCAAAGTCGTTTGAGAACATGATCTCACCCTGCTTATCTCAACCATCAGTTTTATACAGCAGATTTCATTTCCAATGCGGACACGTGATGTTTAAGGTATTTCGGAAAGCAAAAAAAGAAAACAGACCAAGTAGGCTACATGTTAAAAGACAAACAATACTTCAACATCACGTCTGAATAGATTTCTTTCAAAATGCACCTCTGACTAAAAACATGGCCACCATGAACTCCACCTCACACTTCTCATGTTCACTTGAATGGTGATTGTACACACATCTACACACTTATAGCTCTGAGACTAAAGTATTAATTCTGCTCTGTTCACACACCTGACAAACCAATTCTTTGTTTTATGTTTGCTTTTTCTGGTTTGGAGCCTTTTTCATTTCCTCATCAGCCTCTGTATCTGTACATCACCTGACCCTTGGCCTGATTATCAGTTCTGATACTGATTTGGTGTTTTGGCTTTGTTAGCTTGTATGTCTTTATTTTTTATTTTTTATATTCAGCACAACTGTCACAGTATCTGCTGCCTGATATACTGTATATACTGTATTATAATTTCTGCTTCAACTACTACCACTACTACCATTATAACTACTACTACTAGGGGTTGTATCCGTGATTCGTACACATCACGACTCACGTTTTGGCACACACGTGACCCAGGGATTAATTGCCCATTTATTTACAGATTAATCGTAATTTCACAGAAAGGATCGCAGAGTAAGAGTTCCCCCCCCTGCTGTTATTTCTTTTTTAAGTCATCTTGTAATTACACAGAGCAATCATATGTTCACATTGACAGAACGCATTAATCAGTCAACAACAATGGCTAGCGGTGGAGCAGAAGAAATTGAGAAGCCTCCTGCATCTTTCAAATCGCATGTATGGGAGCATTCCCTTGTGTAACTTTTCTTGTAATAAATGGAAAACAAATGATATTTGTCTCCTTTTTTTGCTGATCCTGAAAATGATGGATCCACGACTTATAAACCGTAATGTGATCTGAACTACTACTACTACTAACAATAATAATATTATTAATCATTTAAGGTTTCTGACCAGTCATGAATGGAGTAATGTATAGCCAATAAAGGCAAAGACAATAAGCTAAAAAAACAGAGCAGAAACTGCATCAGGATAAAACCTTTGGAAAAAACAAAAAACCAGACCCAAAAAGAAACCCATTCACTTTTGGGGTGACAATATATTGATTTTAATAAATTTACTCTACAGTTTTATAAAGGTTTTATAACAGGAACTGTATGAAAATGTTTTCATTTCTGAAATGCTGATACGTGAGTGCTGAAAATGATCAGATTTTTTTTACCTCATTTACTAATAATCTTTAGTTTGTTTAAGATTACTGGCTTGGTTATTGATCATAAGTATTTAACGTGTTACAATCAAATAACGTTCATTATTTTAGAGTCTCCCATGTCACAGGATGCAAGTTAATCTAGTTAATAGTTTGTTCCTTAAACAAAGCGTAACATTTTTGCTCTAGATGCTTTCTTCCCGTGTGTTGCTGCGGGGTTTACGGGCTGAGGCCGGGTTGTGGAGAAGCCTGTCCACCTCAACCAGAGCACTGGCTTCACATGGTCACAGTGAGTCATTTATACACATTCACAATGTATACACACACGCACTGTGTTTCAACACATCTCTCCATGATTGACCTTTCACTTTTACTTAAAGTGTCATTGTAAAACCTAAAGCACTTCCACCTGCTTCAGAATACTGATTGGCAGGAAAAGACAAAATTGTATAGTCAAAAATAAAAAATATATATACACCTTCACACTTTGCACAGTAGAGGGCACTGCTTAGTAACAGATCATTGATGTGTGATTGATTTAAACCAGGGTTGCACACACCTTTTCAGCATGCGAGTTACTTATAAAATGACAAAATGATCCATCTACTATAAAAATGCATAAACAAATACCTATTTTTCCATGTCATGTGATCTACCTTTGCGATCGACCAGTAGATCGCGATCGACGCATTGGGCATCTCTGATTTAAACAATCAACCTGCAGGTCAGTAATTGTTTGTGTGTCTCATTACTCTCAGGCGTTGATGTGATTGACTGTAGCGTTCCTCAGTACAATAACCGCCTGGATACACCACTGCCTGATATTCCATTTGTCCGAAACCTCACTGCTGAGCAGAAGAAGCTGAAGGAGAAAGAGAAGGAATCATGGACGCAGCTCACCAAGGAGGAAAAACTAGCACGTAAGTACGACCTGTGATTGCTTGTGTGTGTTTGTGTAGATTAAAAAGAAATCTAATTTCAATAGAAATCTACTATTACGACTAATAAAGTCGTAATAATGTTCTAATCAATAATGCGAAGGAATGTTTTAGCCTCTGCTCATATCATGTTGTGTATCCCTGAAGGGCTTCTTTTCCAATTTGTGTCAATTTATCTCTTTTTTTAATTTATAATATTAGCAGTCAACTGAGAAAAGGGTGTTTACAATATCTCCTGTTATAGAAATGTTTTAATCCCCGTTCACCTGGAGTGCCTTGTTTTAGGGGTGCTTTTACAGGGAAAGAAAACTATTAATCCCAGCCTTAATATGTATGAAATCAAATTAAATCGGAGCTCATTTAATCCATTACTCATGAATTGTTCATTAAGACATGTTTTAAGACCAGGACCAATAAACAAAATCCTGTTAATTCTACTTACTTTAATCATATTAAACTAAAAGACATTCATAAAAATCGAAGGAAAGTTTACATTCAAACACATGTAAATCCACCAGTTATGGATTCCACTATAATCCAAAGTTATTTGCTTAATTCATTTATTAATGAATGCATTTATTTTTGTTTTGTTTTGCCTTCATTCTGTCGCAGTCTAACAGTGTTATGTTTCAGTGCAGTACCACATGGTGGCAGTGTTGCCTTCACACTTGATAGTAACATTAATTATATCATTGATACATTATATTTAGCATACACTACACTATTTGCCAATAAAATGTTGTTTTTTTTCTGTGCAGTTGCTGTTTAAAATTGTTTTGAGTGCTGGATATTTGTGATTTGTGTAAAATGCCAATTTATTTTGCACAGTGTACAGACTCACATTTGAACTGAGCTATTCAGAGATGAGGAAGGGCTCTGATGAGTGGAAGACAGTGCTGGGAGGGATTTTCTTTTTCCTCGGCTTCACAGGCCTGGTGGTGCTGTGGCAGCGTTTGTATGGTGGGTATACCTCCTCCTTACGTAAATTCACTTTCAGACAGTCATTTAGATCAGCGGTGTCAGAAATCAGACTCTTGGAATGATATAGAGGTAAAAAATAACATAAACCGTAAGACTAGCATTTCAGTTATGAGGTATTAAAGTCATAAGTTTAAATTGTATAAAATAACTAAAGGTGATTTTATTCAATAAGAATAGAAAAAAAAATAGAAAAAATAGTTTAAAATGTATTTAAAAAAAAAAAAAAAAATATATATATATATATATATATATATATATATATATATATATACATATATATATATATATATATATATATATATATATATATATATATATATATATATATATAAAGCTAATATTAATTCTACATTATCATTAATTAATTCTTCAAAATAAAAAAAATATTTTGTATATAAAATAACTGTTTAATTTGTCATTTAATTTGACTTTAAAAAAAGGATTTTATATAAAATACCCTAATTCAAGCTTTCTCTTATCTGACCTTGGATCCAAAACTCCAGGCACATATATTTCTGATAAAAGAAAAGCTTTTCTTCTGACACACTGTCCAAAAAGTTTTTTGGCATGAAGTGGTGGTATCTGACTGTAGATTTGAAACTTCTTGAAGAATTTGTTGACTCTCTAGCCATCGTTCTGAGTCATTGTTGCAAAACTCAGCCCCTCTTTTATTCTTTAAATTCACCTTTATGAAGGGTGACAGCCATTCTGAAGCAAACCATAAATCCATTAAATGTGTCCACTAATAAACATTTACATTGTAAATTGTTGTGCTTTTTAGAAGAAAAGCTGCTACTTGATTGGCCGATATTTTCAAACTATAGTGTTTTTGTCATAATTCAAATTGTTTTCTTTTTGCTGGGTACAATCATACTTCAAGTTCCTGGAATTCTTCACATTTTTAGATGAGTTGTAAAATATAGTTAAACTTTGTTTTTTTTTCCGTTGCCATTCGTGGCTTTCTGAATTCACAGCCAGAAAAAGGTACTGATATCATAATTTTTTTCCTTGTTGCACCCTGACCTACTTTATTAATCAACAGCTATTCCTGGGATTTCCTGGAAGTTGCATTATATGTGCTTCTAAATCTAAACAAGGTTTTCTAAACTGACTTTTTTTACACTTTCTATATCCTCAGAATCTGTTTTCCTGCAAGTACTATCAAGGACCTTTCTCTGAAATGCCCTTTTTATTCTCTGAAATCTCTGGAATACACCATTTCCATTTAACTACATCCACTATTTTTACTGAATGATACTGCAGGTACTTCTTGGAGTCTTTATACATATCAACTTTTCCAGTAAATCTAGTAAGTTAACTGTGAAAGGTGGAATCATATAAGCTTCTTTATCTGCAGTAGAAAAGCCAGTGTTAAAGCTCACACTCAATAATTGGACAGTCCTGAGTTGCCGGCCATTGTTTCTAAAAACCTGAAGAGACTAAAAAAAAAGCCGAACGATTTAGGTGTTTGAACTCAGACTTCATTTTAGAAAATTCCCAGACCCCCAAACTAGCACCTCCACTCTTTCCAAGGCTATCTGTGTGTGATTGATGGTGAGCAGAGTTGATAATGAGCATGATAGAGCAAAAAGGCTTTTGTATATGTGCTGAGAGTAAGAAGAAAATCGGGGGGCGCATGTGATTTAGAACCACTGTCGGATACAGCCTAGACTTCTGCATCTCCCACCTCCTGTCTCAGAGACATTGGGAAAAAAAGAACAGGAGTGTAGAGAGTGGGATTGAAACTGAATATGAGTACATTATACTGAATGAACTGACAGTACAGGAGTACATCAGGATTGGGAGACAACGAGTAGTGGGAGACTTTCTTTCTGAGCATGCACAAGAAATCCATCAGATGAAAAACCATGCTCATTATCATTGGTGTGCAGTGTCCATTTCTTTCAGTCTGGCTGTAGCTGTAGTGGTTTAAATGAGGCTTGAGTTTGGTTTCGATATAAAAACAGAAACAACGAATTATTTTCAAAATATCTTGGTATTTTTAAAAAATCCCCCTGCATACCTCTGTATTGAAGAACAATTATGGACTCGAGTGATGTAGCTAAGGTTGAGGATTTGTCAACATCTGACAGAATTTTCAGACTATGCTGATAAACAAAAAAAACTATGCCTTTATGGTTTAAGCGATGCCCACTTCAGGATTACATGCGAATACAGGTAGAGATGCAGTATAGATTAGCACTATACATGCGATCATAGTGGCATTGCACTACATCCCTGGTACAGAATAAAATGGGGAGACTGTGCAAGAAGAAGAAACTAGCAATGCAGGAAAACATTACACCAATGTGTTGAGTCAAGTATAAGAGTGAAGAAGAAGAGAAGGGAAAACAATCAGTCCAGAAGTCAGTTAAGAATTGGGGTATTTCCCACGCTGTCTGCTTCGTGTTGGAACTTGAAAAGCGAGGGAATGCACCTCATTAGGCATTAAGCACTCGTCTGGAGTTGACTTAGACACGCAGACTTAACGGCTTGAGCACAGATGAAAGAAGTGGCAGAAAAAAAATACTGTTCAGGTTTGGTCAAAATGATATTTGGCTTGATGGCAGACATGTGGGACTTCTCACTCTCACGGTTTTACTGTACATAGCATTCGGTCTTGTGGTTGTGTCTAATTTCTGTGACATAGTGTTTTAGCAATAGCAGCAGCAGTAGCGTGCTTCCTTTTTTGGCTGCGCTGTCGCTCATTTGTTTATTCCTTTCCTGTTTTCTAGTCAGACTATAAGATGTATTAGATCTTCATCTATATCAGGTGCAGGGTCTGTCAGGACAATTAACAGCTCTGTATGTTTGTTTTGTTGACAGAGCTGATGTGTGTGTGAAGTGTGTAGCGGTGTGTATGTGGTGGGGTATTTAGGGGATTTTACACGATTAACTGTTTCTTTCATTCTCCTTTTTATTTCCTTCCTAGATTTTGGTTTTAATTTGTCACTACCGACATCCAGGGCTCTGTTTTATTCAATGAGTTTATTTAATCTTAGGCGGTTTATGAAAATATTCCAGTTCCTATCCAAAAAGAAAATTTCAAACTAAAACTTTTATACAGACCATTTTCACTGTTTGCAGCGTTTTTGCCAGTGTTAGTGTTTGTAATAAATACTTTAGTTATTATAGTGCATAAAATAATTATTTATTTAAAAATATTTTAAATGTTTTTAATAATGTAAGGCACAATCATTAAGCAACAGCAGACTCATTACTTCTAGTTCACCAAGGCTCAAGACTCAAGAGGGTTTTCTGCATTCTCCCTGTATCCATGAATATTTCTTACAGGTTCTCTGGTTTCCGTCCACCTACCAAAAACATGCCAGTAGATATATTGAAGACTCTAATGCTGAGAAGCCTATAAAGTTGTAATTTGCAAACTGCAATAATGTCATTTCCCACCTCAGGACATTTGATCTTTGAAGTGAGAAAAAAACTCATTAATATTTATGAATACAATAATGAGTATTTCAGCAAAAGCTAACTAGCTAACGTCTGTGGTAATCTAAACATTGATGATTTAAACATTAAGGTCAATGTTACAATATTGTTTACTTGGTGATTTAACCATATACTATATTTAAAAATGTTTATGATTTAAAGTCAATACTCCAATGTGGACTTTTGTTTACAGTGGGTATTATAGTATACTGTAAACAGGGAAGGAGCTGGTAATCTACCCCAAATTTAGGGTAGACTGAGGGGAAATTATGAAGTTTCGATTTATTGGTTGTTGTTCAATTCAATTTCACCCCTCAAATGCTGCATCCATTTTCAACTAAGTGTAAACGAGAATGTTCATTTGTGTGCTTGGAATGGAATGGCTTCTCAACCAGGGTGTATTTCCTCCTCATGTCCTATGTTGTATAATAATCTCCAAATCCACCCGGACCCTGGCTACAATAAAGTGCTGACCAAAGATGGGAAGATAAATAAGGATGAATACTAAAGAATGGAATATTAAAAATAATTTTTTAAATACAGGTTTTAATATAAAATGACAAATCAGCTTGTACTTCTGGGAAGTCCATGTGAAACCCTACGACTGGGGGTTTTCCTATCAGAAACAGGTCAAAGTTAAACCTCTAAAGTTCCAACAAACATGTTTAGTGAGCACGATGGTGCTTTGTTTTGCTTCTTATTCAGATTTGACTTGGTTTCTGAAAGCAGTTGACTTTTAAATGGGTTTTTGTCCAGAAAAATCACAATTATCATTGTTTATTTCAGCAGGTTCTTGAAAAGGCCCTTTAAATTAATCTTTAGGTTTTCTTGCCCTTATCATGACACACCCATGTCATTCAAATAAATTAAGGAAATTACAACCACAAACTCTAACAAAAGGTCCATACAAAGTGACCTTCATGTCTTCAGTCCACACGCATGCTTATTACAGATACATTCGAGCCCAAGCTAGACAGATTTGTTGATGTTTCTTTGGCTTTTTTTATTGCTTTTGACTTTGCAGCCTACTGTGGAAAGTAAAAACCGTTTGAAACTCAAAGCTTTGTGAACTGGAACCCAGTGGATTAATTGGAAGAATGTTTCGCTTCAGCTTTGTAGAAAATGCCACGTTTTCACACATATTCTCTCTTTGAATTAACTCATACTATGATGGTCCGAGCCTAAAACCAGTGACATTTTCAATGCAATATTCAATATGTAGTCTTCACAGAGCTATTATTTAGAATCAGTGCTTAAGGCTTTTCTTTGTGACGTTTTTTTTTGTCTGTGTGCAATGTCAAAATGATTAGCATATTAAGTGAACTCACCTTAATTAACATTTTAGTACCATGTGGCACACAATAGCATGCTTAATCAATGTCACTTGTTTTAAATTGGAAATTTACTTTGGAATATACCATCGGGTTTTCCTTAATTAAAATGAGAAAAGCAATGAGAATAAGGTGCTGCTTATTAACTAAGCACGGTGTATATAATGAGAAAATGGAAGACATTTTAATGGCAGAAGATCCGTGCATAAGTGGATGCAACTGACACCTTTCATTTTTTAACTGGAACAATAAATCCTCACAGGACTAATTACCCAGCATACCTCCAAGACCGTGATGTTAAACCAAATTACCTAATTATAGAACTCTGAAGGTTTGCCTATATCAGTGATTAAACACCTTTAATATTTTATTTTCTTTTTCAATTGGTCAAAATTTACAGGTCTAAAAATATCAAAAAAGAAGAAAATGCACATTAAGTTAATGTAGTTACTTCAAATCGTAAATGAAGAACTGTTATTAAGAAACTGTAATTATCACTGAATCTGATTTGGCCTTTAAGAGGTTTTCTGTTTTGAAGGTTTAGGTTCACTTTTGTATTACATTGTAAGTACGGAATAAAGCACATCTTATTTATTTGAATGACACGCCATACTTACATTTAATGTCCTAAAATGTCCTTTAGATAAGTTATTCACTGTTATGACTCATATGTTATAGCAGGTATAAACTGTTATTATGTTTTTTCCTTCTCTTTCATGGAGTTAATAAGATAAAAAAATGCAGCTTGTCATGTTACCGCGGGTGCAAAGTGCTCTGCCGTGAAGACTTTCGAGTGAGCAACAACTTACTGTTACAAAATGCTGACACCTTCCATAAAAGTTAAATGACTCCTTACTGAAAGCTTTACAGCCCATATCAACTATCACAAGCTTTTCTTTTTCATCTAACACATTTTCTAATCCTCTTTTTTATCAGCTGTTGATTACATGGAGCCTTACAAGTCTCTGTGTAGTATGCTGTTACTATACAAACAATAATGTATTAGAACGAACACAATAAAACAAAACGTACAGTAAGACCTTCAGCTGCTGGTACGATGCATTCTGACCTATTCGATTTGAGAATTCAGCAGCGCTGTGTTTCTCTCTGTGCTTAATTTTCACACATTTATGAATAGGTTTGGTGGCTTTGATGAACATCAGACATACCACAACACTGTTGAATGCATAAATTGAACTGGTCAGAAGGTATATGAATACTTTTTTGCTTATACAGTAGAGCTGCAGGGTATATATTAGTGCTGTCATTTAAATGCATTATCATTTCTAAAGTGACTAACAGATGTGCATGGCAGATGTTTGACATAAATGGTTAAATAAATTAGAAATAACGTGAGGTGTGGAGAAAACTTTGTTTAGTTGTTTTTTTCAGGACTCAAGTGAATGTATGTGAGGGGTTCAGAATGTCTGTGATTTGAAGTTTTTCAACATGAAAAACACTTTAGGGAAGAGATTTGTTCAAATTCTTTACAATGTATTATTATCTTTAAAAAAGATTAAAAGAAAGAGAGAGAGAGATGAGCGGATGGAGAGGGAATGAATGTTTAAAGCTGTCAAAGTTTTCACAGGAACTAACTTGTGGATGGCTCACCTTATTAAATGCAACTATAAATGAATAAAATCTTATGTGTAGTTTTTGTACAAAAAACCCCACAAAAATATACATATACACACTAACGTAAAACAGGAAAACATTTTCACCACCCAGCTGTCTGGGCGGTAACAGTATCAATCCATATCACACCACTCTCATTCATTATTTCCCTCGAACAGTACGGCCTGTTTTAATCACTGTCCCTGCCTGTAGTCAGCTCACTTCTCCATTTTTGTTCTTTCATTTTGTGTGTTCTGCAGTATACGGTGATGTTCCGCATACACTTTCTCCTGAATGGGTGGAGAAGCAAACCCAGAGGATGATCGACATGAGAGTTAACCCTGTGCATGGCTTCTCTGTCAACTGGGACTACGAGAAGAAGCAGTGGAAGTAGAATCCCGCTGTCTAATGTAAAACCCAGAGCCACTGTTGCCCTAAGGTTCAAATCTGAACTGTTATAGTATGTGCTTTCAGTATATATCAAATAAACTCTGACTGGAATTTAAGCCTCTGTTTGATTTTCTGCTTTTTGAAGAAAACACACAAACCATTCTTTAGTTTCAATGAAAACATAACTCAAGGATTCATCCATTTCACTATTAAGAAACCTATTAGATATATACATAGCATGTTTGTGGTGTTTCCTAGTTTGAAAGGCTTAGGTGTCTATGGAAATAAAAGAGCTGGACCATTAGCTAGGGAGTGTGTTAATGTAGTAACTGTTACTGGAGTGTATCAAACACGAATAAGAAATCTGAGGAGTAATTCACAAGAATTCTGGATCTTATTAAAACATTATATTAAAACTAACAGGCTTGATAATGACGTCTGGATATATGGACATGGTATGTTTTTGGAGTAAAATTCTGTAACCCTAAAAAAAATGTACAATAGGAAAGAGTGTTGCAAAACTGCAACCACAACTAACCCTGGTTGATTCCAATGTAAACTATTAGTGGATTAATCAGTATTCCTGTAATACATTCATTCCTTATAGGGGAGGTGGTAGCTGAGTGGTTACGGCTCTGGGTTACTGATCAGAAGATTGGAGTTCAAGCTACCACTGTTGGGCCCTAAAGCAAGGCCCTTTAACACTATGCTTCAGGGGCGCTTGTATAATGGCTGACCATGTGCTCTGACCTCGTCTTCCTAACAAGCTGGGACATGTAAATAAATCCACTGTACTTACTTCTATAAGCTGCTTGGTGCTTTACTCCAGAGTGAAGGACACTAGGAGCAGTGTTACATGTTTAGCTTGCCTTATTTGCAAGTTAAACTACTTGAGGCCATGCAATTCAAATTTGAGATGCAGTGCACATTAAAAAAAACACCAGGTTATAAATAGAAGTAGAAGAAAAAAAAAAAACACAGTTCATGTCCTTTACATCGGCCTCTTTCAACCCAACTCCCTGCATGTCTTCCCTCACCACATCCATAAACCTCCTTCTTGGTCTTCCTCTTTCCCTCCTTCCTGGTGGCGCCATCCTCAGCATTCTGCTACCAATATACCCCATGTCCCTCCTCTACACATTTCCAAACAATCTCAATCTCGCTTCCCTCACCTTGTCTCCAAAACGTCCTACATGCACTGTCCCTCTAATAAACTCATTTTTAATCCTGTCTATTCTCGTTACTCCCTATGAAAATCTTAACATCTTCAGCTCTGCTACCTCCAGCTCCACCTCCTGTCATTTACTCAATGCCACTGTCTCTAAACCATACAACATCCCAGGTCTCAACACAGTCCTATAAACTTTCTTCTTTCACTTTTGCTGATAACCTTCTATCACAAATCACTCCTGCCACTCTTCTCCACCCACTCCACCCTGCCTGCACTCTTTTCTTCACTTCTCTAACACACTCTCCATTACTTTGCATTGTTGACCCCAGGTACCTGAACTCCTTCTCCACCTCCTCTCCATGCAACCACACAATTCCACTGCCCTCCCTCTCATTCACACACATGTACTCTGTCTTACTCCTACTGACTTTCATTCCCCTTCTCTCCGGCACGTACCTCCACCTCTCCAGGCTCTTCTCAACCTGCTCCCTACTCTCACCACGAATCACAATATCATCTGCAAACATCATAGTCCATGAAGACTCCTGTCTGACCTCGTCCGTCAACCTGTCCATCACCACTGCAAACAGAAAAGGGCTCAGAGACCATCCTTGATGCAGTCCAACCTCCACCTTAAATCAGTCTGTTGTTTCTACTGCACACTTTACTGCTGTCACACTGTCCTCATACATGTCCTGCACCACCCTCACATACTTCCTCATACAATACCACAACTCCTCTCTCGGCACCCTGTCATACGCTTTCTCTAAATCCACAAACACACAATGCAACTCCTTCTGACCTTCTCTATACTTCTCTATCAACATTTAAAAAATAACTATTTGTCTGTGGTGCTCTTCATCAGCATTAAACCATACTGTTGCTCACAGATGGTTACCTCTTCTCTCAGCCTGGCTTCCACTACTCTTTCCCATAACTTTATGGTGTGACTGATCAACTTTATTCCCCTGTAGTTACTGCAGGTCTGCACATCTCCCTTATTCTTAAAGATCGGTACCAGCACACTCCTTCTCCATTCCTCAGGCATCCCCCACCATTCTAAATCTTGTTGAACAAACTGATTAAAAACTCCACGCTTCATCTCCATGCTTCTACTGGTATGCCATTGGGTCCTCCCGACTTTTCACTCTTTATTCTCTTAATCGCTGCTCTCACTTCCTCCTTACTAATCCTATCCACTTTCATGCTTTACCATCCAAACCATCCACTAGTTAACACATTTCCATCTCCATTCTTTATTGCTCTAACGTGCAGCACATCCTTCCTAGCTCGGGTCCCTCTTCCAGCCAATCGCTACAAATCCTTTTCTACTTCCTTAGTGCCAATTTCTCATACAGCTCCTCATATGCCTTTTCCTTGGCTTTCGCAACATCCCTCTTTACCTGCTGCCGCATCTCCTTGTACTCCTGCCTACTTTTCTCATCACTTTGTCGATCCCAGTTGTTTTGCCAACCACTCCTTATGCTGTCCTGAACTTCCTCATTCCACCACGTCTCTTTGTCTTCATTTCTATTTCCAGATGTCACACCAAGTACCTTTCTTTCATCCCTTATGATTTCTTCAGAAGTTGCCCAATCATCCAGCACCTTTTCACCACCACAGAGCCACTGTCTGACCTCTTCCTTGAATCTCATACTATAGTCTTCCTCCTTCAGTATACACCATCCTATTCTTCTTTCAGTCCTCACTTTTCTTCTCTTCTTCTTCATCTCCAAAAACCATCCTGCAAACCACCATACGATGCTGTCCAGCTACACTGTCCCCTGCCAACACATTACAGTCTCCAATCTCCTTCAGGTTGCATCTCCTACACAGAACATAGCCCACCTGTGTGCACCCTCCTCCACTCTTATACATCACCCTATGATCCTCCTTCTTCTTAAAATAAGTGTTCACCACTGCCATTTCCATCCTTTTAGCAAAATCTACCACATCTTCCCTTTCACATTTCTCTCCTTAAGGCCATTACATGCCCATTAAATCCGCCCCAATCACCAATCTTTCATTCCTAGGTACACCTTCTACCACTTCATCTAACTCCAGAATTTTTCCTTCTCCTCCATCTCACAATCCACTTGTGGAGCATAATCACTGATGACATTTATCATCACCCCTTCAACTTTTAGCTTCACGTTTATCACCCTATCAGAAACTCTCTTCACCTCCACTACACTCTTACAGTACTCTTCCTTCAGAATCACCCCACACCATTTCTCTTTCCATCCACACAATGATGGAACAGTTTAAAGCCACCTCCAATGGTGCATAATGTAAGTATACCAAATCTATAGTTTGGTGGTAGCTGGATAGGAAGGTCACAAATTCAAATCCCAGCACCGACAAGCAGCCACTGCTGGGCCCTTGAGCAAGGCCCTTAACCCCCAACTGCTCAATTGTAAGTCACTCTGGATAAGGACGTCTACCAAATGCTATAAATGTAAATGTAACCTATTTGTAGTGCACTTGGAAGGAGTGAATGGGCGGGTTGGGATTTGGCCGCAGCTAGTAACCACTGTGAAAGATTGAATGGGTGACGTAGAGGAAGTACCGGCCCTCACGAGCAACAGCCTGCGCGTTCACAGAGTCTCCAATTACACACACACACACACACACACACTGAGCTGAATGAGCGAGCTTCAATTCCGCAACAACGTCAAGATCTTGAGTCGTAGCTTTTCTAAGGACGAAAGCGGGAATTGCTGCAATGTAGCACCATATTGAGAACAGGGGGGCGAAAAAAGTATAGCGCGAGCGCTCACTTCATACCGATTTCCGTCTTTTTTTTTTTTTTTTTTAGATGACAAAGAATGCGCGTGAGATTCTAATGCAGGAAAAAATGTCTTTTCGTCACACACGCGTTATGATGCCGAGGGATCGCGTTTGCAGCTGAAAATCCTAAAAGAAATAAATAATTCAGCAGCCGGACTAGAGAGAGAGAGAGAGAGAGAGAAGAGCGCGCGCGCTGGAGCGGCGCCTTGAATGAGCTGCAAGTTTTTCTACGGTGGAAAAAAAAACGAAAGAAAAAAGGGGGCGTTCTGTGATCGCGCGCTGCGATCGAGGCTGACGCTCGCGCGCCAGAAAGCTCGCGGTGGTCCCGCCGCAGAAGCGCACTCCTTCCTCGGGTTTCCTCGGCTGCTGCATCGTGATCTTTTTTTTTTTTTTTCATGCGCCTCCGCAGCATAACTTCTCCGATTCGCGGTATCGGTCGTGCAGTCTAAATGCTCCACGCGGCCGTCGCGCGTCCCCGTAGGGATCGTAGGAAAAACAGATGCGACCGGCGTGCAAATGGATCGCGTGTTGGGTTTGAGGATTTACAGGGACTGTTTGCAGGTCGTTTCTGAGATGCGTTGCGAGTGACCCCCCCCCAACTCCCCAACCATCATCATCATCACCACCACCATCACCACCAGCAGCAGCAGCAGCTTCTCCTCCTGAAATTACGCATTCCTTCCGTGCGCCAGTTTAATTCACGGTATCTTTTTCTTTTTTTTAAAAAAAAATGGCAAACCAAAGTCCATATGACAATCGGGATATTGTCGAGAAGTATCTCTATCACAAACTTTTGAAGCGAGGCTACGTGTGGGAGTTCCGCGACACAGCCGCCGGATCGAGGGAGCCGCCGTTGCTGGCGGCGGCGGAGGAAGTTGCGGAGCGCAGGCCGCGCGCCGTCTTGCCGCTGCACCGCGTTCTGCGTGAGGCCGGAGACGAGATCGAGCGCACATACCAGCGCGACTTCGCGGCCATGTCCGACCAGCTGCACTTCACCCCGAGCACAGCGCAGCGCCGCTTCACCGCAGTCATCGAGGAGCTGTTCCGCGACGGGGTGAACTGGGGCCGCATCGTGGTCTTCTTTGAGTTCGGGAGCACCCTTTGCGTGGAGAGTGTGAACCAGGAGATGGCGTCCCAGGTGGACAACATCGCAAGTTGGATGACGGATTACCTGAACGGCCCGTTGCAGAACTGGATCCGGGACAATGGTGGCTGGGTAAGTGCGTCTATCTATCTCTCTATCTCTCTATCTATCTATATCTATATCTATATCTATATATATATATATATATATATATATATATATATAATTTTATTTTATTGTATAAATAATGTGTTTTATATATAAACAATCCTCCCATTGAATTCCCGGGAAGTCTTTACTATGTTGGAGTCACAGTCTCTTAGAAGCGGTGCGTATGCGTGTTCCTTACGCGCATGCGCACTAACATCCCTGTGGGGGGAAAATGGGAAATCTTGCTTTCAGTTCCACGTGCTCTTTGCACACATGTTCCGCGAGGAGTGCTCTCTCGATTCGCCCTCGATGACTCCAAGCATTGGTATGCATGTGGTTCACACTTCCACAAGGCAATGCGTTATGAAATCATGCTTTATGGAACTAATCCACATCATTCATCCATCCATCCATTCATTCATTTTCAGTAACCAAATAAGGGCACCTATACACTCACGCATATACACACTCATTTACACCAAGGGGCAAGATAAAATAGCCAGTCCACCCACATGCATGTTTTTGAGACTTGTGGGAAACCGGCAAACCTGAGGAAACCCTCAAGGACATGGGTAGAACCTGTCGAAGTCTTCATTTACACAATGGCACATCGCGACATTACTGACCCCGGAGCTGTGAGGTGGCAATACCACCCACAAGTCATCTCTCATATTTCTTTCTTTACCTAATTGTTAACCAGATATTTGAGGGAGATGCTGAATGTTTGAATCGCGTCGTATTCGATAACCGCTTCCAGGTATGATATCATAGCATGTTCTCCACTCTCAGCCAGTGCAGTGCATAGTAGAGTGCTGAATTTTCTTAAATGTGCTTAAAGACGTGATGAAATCACCTCAAAATAGTGCTCTAAATAGTGCCAGCATTAACTCCAAAGAAACGAGTGTTACTTCCTCCTTTGCTTCATCTTTTACTTGTTTTTCATTAGTAGGTAAAGATATGGGGATATCCAGAGATCTTTCTACAGCTTAGTCCTTCCTGCAATGCAGTGCTTGAGCACTGAATAATTTACAGCTCAAATTGAAGCAGCCCATCACTGCTTTGTGCACTTTTGCATGAACATTTTTTTGACCAGTTTCTGGCTGCATCTATCAGAAATTTGGAATCCAAAATTATAATTTGCACTCTGTGTCATGTTCATTTTCAAGTCCAGGACTTTAATATCGATATGGCATGAGCATCAGGGATCAGCGCAGGCTAGATTCCACTCAGGATAGCCTAGATGTTGTTGTTTTATTTTTGGCTGAGAGCCATGAGGTGGGAGGGTGGTGGCCCAGTGGGACCATTATTTCTGTCTGGGCTGCGGATGGAACGGGGCAAAATTAATGGCGGTCATTACTTAACACATCTGCTACAGGTTACTCGGTGATGGAGTGCAGAGAAAACCTTTCAGACAGGATGGGTTGAAGAGAAAGTCTGAGCCGACAGAAATGAGCACTCAGTCATGCCACGTCATCTACTGTATTTCTCATTGTCACTCTCAACCCAACCATCTAACAGTTACAAATGAGCTGAAAAGACAAAAATAAATCCTCGTTACATGTACCGGAATGTATATTCGAATCCATGAGTGTATTGAGGGGTTTAGGTCCAAGTAGTGATAAAGTGATAACGGTCAACACGATGAGACAGTGTGCACTTAGGAAGCAATTAGCCTGGCAGTGTGTTAATGATGTTTTAACTCATGTGTGCATTATTCACAATGCAGCTACTTTCTTGGCCAGAGGCAATCAGAGGTTAATTTAGTTCATTTTGTCAGGAAACACAAGCTTCATTTTCACCTTGGATATTGCAAAGGGAATAAGTGTGCACAGAGACTCTATATTGTGCATTTGTGGCTTTTAATGCCCTTAAGCTTTTTTTTTTAAACATAGGATCTGTTTGATTATGTCTGACATCGACTCGATCATGTATACTCCTGCATTCTTTCCTGTGATACCATATCACTTTATTGCTTCCTGTCAGTGCACTTCATCCATATTCCACGTAGCTCACGTTGAGCTTTATTTATTTATTTATTTTGCAGATATTAGGTCATAAATAATAATTGGCCTTAAGGCATCACTCAGCCCCTGTCACTCAACCCCTTTCAAATCAATAACCTGGTGGCTTTAGTAATCCCAATTGTTTACACAGCTTCAGTTTAACCAAGGAATATCACGTGTCCTTTTTAACAAACAGAGGCATATACAGAGACCAAATCATTAGAAAACGTGTACTCTTAGAGGGAAGAAAAGCCCCTGACATGCTAATGATTTTCCGTACAGTGTTCACACAATCATTTGAATATTCAAAAATGGGCTAAAGCACAATTAATTATTCTCTCAAAAAGTGTAAAAAGTGTAAACTGCCACGTTTGAATGTGATTTTTGAGTACCTGAATAACGCCTATGGAATAATTGCTTAGTATTTGGTGAATGCTGCACACGGTTCTGCTGCTTTTTCATTGCTCTTCTTTCTGACACCCCGCTGAGGCTCTCCTTCTACCCAACACGTGATCGAGACCTTCATCTTATTTTGCTTCTTTTATCAATTGAATTTGACATGCAGTTTGAAACACCTGTATTTATATGGAGCAAGCAGCATGCGTTCTAACTTAAATGGCGAATCACGTCAGGTGTGACAAAACGAAGGACACAATTAAATGAAATTGATGAAAAAAAAAAAAAAGCTTTACGGAAAGGTGGTCTAATGAAATAGGTCTATGGCGCTTTACAGATTCAGATTCTGTAGTTCAATCTTGAGCTCAGTGTGTTTAGCTGTTATACGTATGGAAATCTTCTCTGATCCGAACCAAAGTATAAAAGAATTTGTGATAGTTTGTGTGTATGTTGTGCTGTTATGGACAGGAGTCCCATCCAGAGTGTATTCCTGCTTCCTGTGTTCTTGGACAAGGCTCTGGTTTTGCCACATCCGTGGCCACGATAAAGTGGTTACTGAAAATGATTTAATGCACAAACGATTCTTGCAAATGAGAACATCTGACTTTGAAGTGTTTTGGAAACCAGAATTGGTATTAAACCATAATAAGAGTTTGCATATCATATGTGAGGCTGCACAGAAGTCTTCTATGAATGTAGTTCAGGTTTCTGACTGAGAGGTCATACTTTTCTTAAAATGTCAATTCTGCACCGTCGTGTCTTAATTTTTTGCACAAGATCAGGTTTTTGGATGGATAGAACTCCACATTTAGGCCACATCTCTGTTTAACAAGGCTCGAGTACAAAGACTGCTGACCATGATGAAAAAAAAAAACAGCTTAGACAAGCATAGCTGTTCAATAGCATGACCAGCATAGTGCACCAGTGGACCCATGTCAGATTTGTTCGGTCCGGTGCTTAGGAGATTAGGCTGCCACACCAGCACCAACACAAGCCAATATAAACCTTATGGACCAAGAATTTCATACTGGTTGGTCCATGGAGATTTATATTGGCTAGTTGTTTTATATTCAAGCAACACTTATTCATGAACAAAGAATAAACAATGACAACATCTTCTGTCAAGCCAGAGAAAGGTTTGAATTCATGTAGTCCTCTCTACTTGTGTACTTTGTACATAAATTTCATAGACACTAGAAGTACCTGTTCTGAGTTGGAGTTTAATAAAGGGGTGCGCTATAACCAAAAATGTATGTCTCATAAACCTTAGTAAACACTACACAGCTAGCTTGTGTGTTCTGGGTTGTAATGTTCTTTACTCAGGGTCTCATTAGTGCACTTTTCGCTTTGAGCTAGTTTGTCAGCTTTACTTTGTTTTTCCCTTTCGATAAATGACCGGTTACTGTTGTTGTAATTGCCAGGTTGTTAAACTGCATGTTGGGGGGTCCACAGGCCCTTGACTGTGTGGTTTGCTTCCGTATAACCCATTGTGCCCTCACAATCAACAATAAGAATTAGCAGCACTGTTTATTCCATACCCCCTGGAGATAAGCGAAGATTAAAGTGTGTTTCCATTCTGCCCGTGATTATAGCTATGTGGAGGTTTTCCTTCTCCCATGTTAATACCATGCATTAGTATATTACATCGTTTCTACAGAGGTAACATCCAAAATATATGAGATTGCCAGGGAAAATCCATTTTTGTGTTGCTAGGGTAAATTCTGAAAAAAATAGCAAAAGGTTACAGGTTTCAATCAAAAATTATTATTCATTTTTTTTGGGCAATTAAATATATATATATATATATATATATATTTGTTAAACTTGGAAATGTTTTTATTTAGACTACTCTCTAACCTTTACTTTTTGCCTGATAGAATCAGGCATCTAATTAGAAATGCAGTCAATCTGTCTAAAGATGTCTGAGCCATTGAATTTTATGATAGGATCAAGTTGATGGACAGCTACATCTCGTAGTGAAATGTCCATGAGCTTAATCAATTCAGTCCGAGATACCAGCTGTCAAAATGTACATGAGGCCCTTGCTCTTCAAAACTGAGAGGAAGGCTTACGCACAAATAACAGCGGGCCAAGTGTTAAACCTTTAAATGACCTAATAAAAAATAAATTCATGAAGAAATTTGGCAAAGAGAATTTCATTTATTGGCAATTATTTCTGCATCGGGGTAAGCGTGGTACAGTGACGGTCATTTTGTCCCTTTTTACGTTTTTGGGAATAACCCGATTTTCGTATGCTACAACGACATAACATAAAAACAACAGTTCAGTCGAAAGTCGAAAATGTAAAAAAAAAAAAGGGTTTTATAAGGGTTTTCCCAAGATGCCACTCATACATGGTGTGTTTAATGTCACAGATCTTTATCCCTGAAATAAATTCCCCAGTCAAATCAATGCAAGAAAAAATAATAATAAAACCACCAAGACTTAATGTCGTAACTGTAAATGTCTGAAAAAAATAATTTTCTTGCTGCTGTTATCTAAATCAGGTGTAATTCAAAAATCTCTACTTAGCCATTCAGACAAAAACATGGTGCCTCCTGTATTGAAGTTTGTTTAGTCAGGCTACAAATGCATAGGTGCTCAGCCCACACACAGCACACCTGTGGTTCCTGTGTTCCTGTGTGCGTGTGTGTGTGCGTGTGTGTGTATGCGAGTGTGCGTGCATGTCTGTACAGTACAACTAGTGGCTCCTCGCCTTTGAGGCACATTTGACCCCACCTGCACCTTTTTTATTTGGGTGGGTGTTGTGTTTGATGCGTTTACCAAAGAAAACGAAACACTTCAGAAGCGCTACCGCTGCATCGCTATTCATTTTTCCAGAACGCCTTTTCGTTCGCTCCCTTTCAAGTGACATTGTTTGTGGAAGCCATGTAGACACCAAAGCTGGTATGTTGGCAAAAAAAAAAGATTCAAAGAAAATGAGAGAAAGGAAGGTGTTTTTTTGTTGTCTTTTTTGTCCTTTCTGACAGTTTGATAGTAATTACTGCAAACAAACCTGCTGCGCATTCAGATAGTTGGTGCTGACTCTGAAGACCGATCGAATATAGTATAGGAAGGGAAAATGAGAAGAGACAGGAAAGTGGATTGAGGCGAGAAAAAAGGGGAAAACAAGCCAAGATATGAGAGATAGCCAGAATAGTTAATAAAAGGGAGAGGTTTGTGGGTTTTCTCTTTTCCTGCCCAGATGCTCACAGGGAGTGCTGGTTTCTCCAGGGCGCAAAATACAGCACTGAGAGATCTGAAAGCTGATTGGTTATCAAAGACCTGCATAGTGTTGAAGATGTGTAGAAGGTGTATTGTGTTGTGCAGGACCAGGCTGATTAGGCTAGTAAGTATCCCACCCAAGTGAAGAAGCTGTAGAATTTTGTGTTGTAAAACAATTATTTGTTGCCCGAACAATTTATTAGAGAACGTTTACACCAATCGCTCCATTTGCTGCATTTGAATTCAAGCGAAATCGACACGGTTGTTTTGGTCCGGTCCTGAGTGCGACTGCAGCGTTTGTTCACTACCAAACAAACCACACAAAGGGGAAAAACAGGCCAGGGTCAGATTAAAAACGGTCTAACCACCGCACATGTGAAAGCACCCGTAATTTCCACAAATGTTTTTCTTGATGTAGATCAGTGACAGAAACAGAGAGGACATATTGGATCTGAGAGACGGGCTGAGCAAAAAGTGAGAGCTGTGTGTGGGGAAAAAACACCCACAACTACAGAAATGATCCACAATTTACCAAAACATACCATGCCTTAGTCCTTGTTTTATACTTTATCTGCCTCTCAGGTTAAGTCACTGAAACCAGTGATTAGTCAGAAAAATAAATGTATCTGAGTAAAAATAAATGTCCTGGGTCTTTTTTAATGTTAGTCATCAATTTCTGTGAACAGGTCAAAGCAATGCGGAGAAAGTGGCTGGGAATTCCCCTTGTCTCCTGCACGTTTATGGTAGTATTTGGGTTGTAATATTGATATCGGGTAAGATTGCTGTTGCTGTTGTTGTTTTTAAGTAACCCTGACATGGAGGAACATTGTTCTGACCATCGAACTGCCACCTTAAACACTCATATTTTATATCCCTCACACTCGCATAACGTTTGCCCTTTGATTTTTTTTTTCCGGTGGTTTCATGGCAGTTACTGAATAATTCAGTAAAAAGTGAATGAATAATTTGCTTTATCATAAATAACTGAAGAATTAACATTGAGTTTGAAAGCGGAAATTATTTTGGACACATGAAGTAAATGTAGATTGCAGATATTATACCACAGATAAAAGTGGGTCGTTGTGAAAGTGGACGGTTATGAGAACTATAAGCTAATCGCAGATAATTTACTGTACATCTTGATTAAATGACTAATGTCTATGAGTAATTTCTTGAGTATTCTTTGTTTGTTTTTGACACTTTTGATTACTAATGATTGTCCACTTGCTGTACTGATCAGAAGTTGCTTTGTGTTAGGTATAGGTTTCATTCTCGTTTCAATGCTTCACCCATGTTTTCCTCGCTTTTTCAGCATGTGGGTTCGGATCTGAGCTTAATGACTGTACTTGCTGTTCTTTTTCTGTCAGAATCTCAAAATAAAGCACTGATATTCACAACAGTAGAGGAGCAAATCAACACATATCTGTGGTCCTGGTTTCTCAAGCATGGAATGTGTTTGGCTCAGAGAACCGTGGCAAGTGGCTCTCAGCCTAAACGCTTTGGGTTAATGACATAATCATTATCTGTCCACAGAACCGAGTTTTGCTCACATGGACACAGGAACACACTGCGCCAAAAAGCTCCATGGCATACATCAACAAGTATCTCTCCTCAGCTGCTTAAAAACATCCTGCTTTTTTAAAAATTAGTGCCAGTTAGTAAGTGACAGGTTTTTAAATTGGTCCCGAATTTGATAGTCTGGAACAAAAAAATTACATTTTTGATACCTTTATGAATAAAGAACTCCCACTCTCATGCAGCTTTGGAGTCAGCTGTCGGACAGACAAAGGGAAATCCGGATTATTCTGTAAAATCCTGATTGAATGGTGTGTATTTGAGATGCCCAATTCAACCTCCTACGCGAATGTTGTCAGCCTTGACAGTTGGCTCACAGAAGCGTTTTAATGTAAATCCACATTCCTTCATTGCGCACCCACATACACACATACACATGCTTAAAAGAAAAAGAGAGAGAAAGAAAAAGAAAGAGAGAGACCGAAAAAAAAAAACACTCACACAAAGGAAGTAACAGAAGTAACACTCTTAAAAAGACTCACCCAAAGAAAAGCTGCATGATGGCTTGTATTTTGGGCACACACTGGAAAAGAACCATATAGTTGTTTAAATACATGGCTCAGCCTTGGTGTTTTGGCTGCTGGAGTCTAAAGATGTGGGATTTGGTGTGGGCATGTTGGGGGATTGTTAATGGAATTAGCCTGGGAGCAGTGTATGGATTGCTTTACTTTCTTTCTTTTAGATCTTTTCTGCCAACAGAATCTAGTTTCTATTATTTGTGTAAGCCTCATCCTTCCTCACTTTCCTTTCTATTGGATTGTTTAACCAGGGTTTTCTCTGCGCTAAGCCTAAAAATGTTTGTAAATCGACTCCCAGGTAGGAAGCTTGGCAACCTAGCCGTTTTCCCAATTTGCTTATGTTAACCATTTTTTATTTATGAAATAATGACTTCCTACCTTCCTACTCAACTCATCTATTTGTAGTCAGGTTCAGTGCTGTGAAATGAGAGAAAAATTGGTTTTAAACATGTTATAAACAGCTACTTATAGTTCTTCTCATACTAGCTAGTTTTTGTCTCTTTCACAAAGTTAATAAGACAAAATAAACTTGTCAGGTTGCCGAGGACCCAGGAAGCATGAAGATCTACCCCGTGGACTTTCCTGTTTTCCGAACACTAAAAGTTACAGCTTTACCTTTAAAGGTTCAAAATGCTGACATTGACTTCTTTTAAAAAGGGCTGAATACATGTCTCCTCACAGAAGATTTCACCATATCAACATTTACACATTAAAAGAATAGTAATATGGATCATCCATCTGAGTACATTTTTCCATAGAGATGTTTATGTATTAGAATAAATATATTCATATAAAACTTGCAGTTGTAATGACTGTCAGAGCTGCTGTTTGAATGGTCAAAAACTTACTGTTCAGTCAAAAAGCATTCAACAGTGCTGTGGAGTAAAAGATAATATATAAAGTGGGCTGCATCTGTGCGCAGGTATGTCTGTAAAATGTAGGCAATGGCCAAAACCACCAAAAAGATTGTTGGCTGTGCAAGAATACACTGATCATTACAATCCAGGTTTTCTATAATGCCAAAAAAATCACTGATAAAGGTGGCACAAGGGCACGAGCTACAGTTTGTTTCTATTATACAGCATGTCTGTGAAGGCCAAAAAAATAAAGCTTGCACTGCTATTCATTAATGAGTGGGAGGTTTTGAAGAAAGAAAATGTTTTTCCATAACCTGTTCAGTGACCTTTTTGTTTGTCAATTATAGACAAACCTCTGAAAAGTGTATTTAAAAACATAAGGAAAATCCAACCACAGTTTCCTTGAGAAATTTATTCTACAATACTATTAACTACACTGATAATATAAAACACTTTAAAAACATTATTTCTTATGTTTGTGGATCAGAGAAGATCATGTTCTAAATCCACTGGTGCTGCTTTGTCTTGTGAAAGCAGATCCATTGAGACTTGTAAAGCATTACGGTGCCGGAGCCAAACGTGCCTCCTTTCAGTACCTCTGTGTTGACCCTGGCTGTTTCATCTGCCATCTGCCATGCCTTTTGCACCTGGCACTGCAGGCCCTGAAATCTCTTCTCCAAAACAACTATCTGTCCATCCTAGGAAAGCATGTCTGTCCTTCTTTTATTTGTTCACAACAAGCTCTTTCCTCAGGACATGATTGTGCTGGGGTAAAATACGTTGTTATGGTAATTCCCTTTTAACCAAGACTCAAGCTAGGCTCAGACACAGCTTTTGGTTTCTTTATTGCCAGCCTGCTGTTTGTCTGTGGACTTGCACTCTGATTATCATAGTGAGTCAAACGAATAGTGATCATGCTCAGGAACCTCCAATGAATGCTAATAAGTCGTTATTTCCAGAAAATGCAAAGCCTGAACCCTGCTGATGCCAGATAGATACACGGGAGGCAATCTTGGATAAATTTAATGCTGTGCTTTAGGTTAATTTATTGCAAGAAGAATTATTCACAAGCTTGGTTGAGGCTGACAGAAGTGAAGACACTTGATACATATACTTTGAACTAAACTGAGATTTGGGCTTGACAACAGAACAAATGCATCTTGAGTATCAATTATGGCTTATATTGTCTGAGCTTAATTACTTGATAATTTTGTGCTTTACTGATTTCCTTTGCAAAGGGGAGTCTTTACTGGGTCAGGTGGACTCAACAGTGCTCTGTGGTCTTGCTTATATCATGGTGGGAAAATTCAACTTTGCTAACCCCTGTGCTCACTTTGACATTTAAAACTGTAACTTCTAAGTTCAGCTGCAACCAAAACTCTGTAAAAACTCATTATCCAAAGAAAATTACATTGAGCATGCGTGGCAGCAGAACAGCGTAGGTGGGCAGACTATAAGGTCTAGGTAGTAGGTGGGTCTAGGTTTCCAACAAGGTAGTAGGTCTCCAACAAGTAGTAAATTCAGAATGCAGTGGCGACTTTGTTCTAATATAGGATTATGTTTTTCCCATTAGAGAAGATGTACTGGTTATAACTAGTTTGTATCTGACCCCTTCCTTAGAAAAGGTGTTAAAGTCTGTATGTTTTATATATATCTTACATGGACAGTTGAACTGTAGCATACCAGCGACCATAGTTACTCTTTCATCTTTAGTACGCACTGGTTAGGGTTGCGGAGGATTCGAGACAAATCTACAAGCAATGTATGCTGAACACTGTAACACCTTTGCAGTGAGACTTTGGTGCATTGTAGGGCACCCGTTTGAAGTAGCCTGGCATGTCTTTGGGAGGTGGTAAGACATTTTCAGGAAACATATGCAGGAACAGGAAGACCATCCATAACTGCAACAATGACCAGAAAAAATCACTCCCTCTCTGCTGTGCCATTGCCAATGCACTTGAACATAATATCCTCATATAATACATTTTTTTGGTGAGCAGAAAACTGATGGACTCCAGTGAAAAGTCTAGGGTCTGACTGACTGTTTGGTTCCACAGGAATTTCCTGAGTTAGAGTTAATACAAGGGAAGAATTATGATTGTATTATTACAAAGGCTGCCAGTTGTCCATCTTGGCTTGTAGAAACAGGACACAGTAACTACAGAATTGAACCTAAAACTTTTGCACTTTGCTGTAGAACCAAAAGTCTGGGGGTTTGGGGTCAAGGCAATTGTGTGTTTCAGGCTCTACAAATGCATTTGTCAAGTGTGCTGTTCCATATAGTAAAAACATCTTGCTGGCTTTGAGTTAGGGGTTAGGGTTATAGGAAAAGTCAGGACCAGTTCCGCCTCCTGGCGTTTTAATGCTGTGGTGAAAACATTGCTTGAATCTCCCATTCATGACTCTGGAAAGTATGTTACTTTGTGTCATGAACACATTCTCAGCAGGCCAAACATTGCTTGGGGCAGTGCAGCATTCTGTATAGGTGGTGTTACTGGACCCCTTGTTTTCTTCTTACGGTAAGTTTCAGTATTTGAGAACTTTTATTCCTCGTGGTATCTCTTGTGCCAGCAAGCAAACCGTTCCCTCAAAATATAAAATGGCCACAGCTAAACAAATTCATTGTCAGATTGTGGCCAATACTCTGACATTATGCAACAACAAGAAACTTGCTTCTTGTTGGTTCCTGATCTGAGCCAGAACTTTCTAGATCCCTGCTCCAAAAAGAGTTTTAATGCACTAGTTTGTTAGAATTTGTCTGCCTATTAGAGAAGCTTCTTTTAGCATGTAAATAGGTGGCTGTGTGGGCTCAAGGAGATATATTGGCTCATGGCACCTCCTCCCTGGGCACAACTAGGCTCTTTGATGATGGCAGATGGGAATTGAAGTGCACAGGCCTCACCTGTGTAATAAGAGAAGATGAAAGAGGCAAACTGTCACATTCCTTTGTAGCAGGATGTTTGGGAATCTGGAGGCAAGCTCAGACTTTCTCTGTGACATGCAGGCCAAACCAATCATTCGCACAATCTGCTCTACAAGCAAGAGAAAGGGGTGTGTCATTCACTCCCAGCAACCATCTATTGTGATGGTGCACATTATTTAAAGACATTTAAGAAGGCTGGGAAGGATTGACTGCACTAGGTCACATTTCTGCTGTCAGCTCCTCTACTGTTGCAGTATGTGTCAAACACATCGTTCTTTTTAGTCTGAGTTTTTCCACTGAGATTTCACTTTATTGTCTGTCTTGTTTTTAAAGAAACTGTTCTCCATCAATGTAGAAGCTTAACTTTTTGTTTCTCTTGATGCTGAGGGCAAGTCAATGTCTCGACATGGATAACAACAGCAGTTAACAACTTGCATGAATTCCTGGAAATGGTCCAAGATGTTTTAAGTAAGGCCAGCATAGTTCTCTCATTTCATTTAATGCTGAAGGCACATTTCTGATGCATGTGCAATGGCTAAAATATTTGAGGTGGTTTGTGAAAAAGCAAGAAACAGCACACAATCATTGTAATGCCTTATGTTTTTGGTCACTAGGTAACATAATAGTGGTAACTAAAACACAAAGGGTTTGATTTACTTAAGGAAATGAGGCAGCGATTAAGCTGCAGCTCTCAAGGTTTGGCAGCACCAGATACCAAATGGATAAGCTGTTCCTGCTTGATATTAGAGGTTTCGTGGTTAATGTGATCATACAATGACAGCCAGCTACAAACGAGGCCCAGAATGCTTTACGGGCATTGGCTTGGTGCTGAACCAGTCCCTGGAGTTACTGATGTGGCTGGGGGTTGGGAGTGGCCACGCACATACTCATTTGGGATGCTCCTGCACTGCTGCACTGGCTCAAATACCCCTGGCCAAAAATACCAGTGTGATGCATGTACACTCTCTTATGGAGAGATGCATACAGTATAAAATAGAGGCCTGTGAATACAAGGAACTTCAACAGATATGCACCTAAAATCATTTCGGACACACAGCAGAAGAGGAGTGAAGAGTGAGAGTGAACACGAAGAGCGGATGTGGCCTCCCTCGCATCTTCAACTTTTTCTTCTTTCGTAGTTCCCTATACCAAGTCTCCAGTCTGCATGCTTGATCAGACCTAGAGGGCTGCAGAGTAAGGGTAAGACAATGAGAGACAGAGAGAGAGAGGGGGGGGTGTCGAACACCCTGTACTTACAGTCTATAGGTATAATTGGTGTTTTATCCGTCAAGGTTGAACAAAGTTATAATCAAGACGTTATACAGTTATGTGTAAATACACAGGCTATCGTGGCTCTATCGACTTACATTTGGCAAAGAAGTGCCTTCTTTCTTTTCTGATCATTAAAGTTCCTCAGAATCATGAACCAGCTTGCTCATCAGCTTGCTCAGGACTTTATTGTTGGGGAATTTGCTGACTCTCTGCAAACCTAATGCAAAAATGACATTGGCAGGGGTTGAAATGAAGACACAACCATCTTTGTGAATTTACAAGCTTGCATACTCTCTGCAGTTACATAGTGACCATTCAGGACAAGTGCTATAATACTGCAGGTTGTACTCTTAAAATTTCATGACAGGTAATGACTACATGAAGAAGACTACATGAGAGCATAAAATATGGCACCCCAGGATGTTGTTCTATATTTACAAAGAAAACGGAGAAGAAAAACAATACACAGATGGACCATTAAATAAATCAGAGGCTCCTGATGGTGAGTTCAGCATGCCAGTAAAAACAAGATGAAGCCTGGAATAAAACTTCTTGTGCATGGTTTGTTTGAAACAACCGTTTACTGGCATGGTAGCTTGTAATAAAGTTTACTGAGCTTGTTCATGGCATTGTGAGTGCATGAAGTAAGGCCTTCATATCAAGGTCATACAAAGCAAGCTCATGCATTTCTGATCCTACTTCCTCTTATTGACTCCAACAACTGGAGTGTGATTGCTCAGGGTGTGTTGAACCTGTTCATTTGCACCTGGAGCTCCTTTAGGGTATTTACAAGGCATAGACATCTCAATTTGTATTGTTTCATTTTAATCAACCATCACATTATTGCCTCATGTATAACTTGCATTGATGAACTGCTGATCCCTGCAAATGCTGCACAGGTTTTTTTTTTTAATAATCTACAATGGAATGTGTCCCCTGGTTAATCTATTACGTGTGTCTTTAACTAGCCTATGGTTTAACCTATCAAGCATGTTCAGGATATTTCTGCACAAGGACTTTGCGGTGCTTGACATTCATTTTGAAAGTGAACTCCTACCATGTCTGCGTGCCTTTTTTCAATATACATTTCAAGGTTTCAAAACTAGAATTTGAGCCAAACGGAAAAAGGAGCCCAAAAATACTGTTTTGACGAGAATGCAAATGAATGCAAAGGTAAAAATCCCCATTGTAGTTTGTGCCATGTTTTGCAGCTAGCCAAAAGTCCCCTTTGGTATTCCCCCTACAAAAGGAGAACCAAGTCAGAGATCCAGCCCAGCAGTCAGGGCCTCACAGGGCAAGCCAAATCACCAAACAACTGGAGCCTATGGTAAAAAAACAAAAACAAACCTCTGAGCTTAGTTATCATTCAAAGCAAAAGAAATGTTTTTATTCGTATCATGTGATTGTTTTGTATGGAAAAAATTCAAAAATGCTCTTCTCCGAATGACTGTTTCAACTGACTGTAAAGGTTTCGTGGAAAATATTGACCCACCCAACCTAATCGACTGCTTACTGTAAGTGATGTAAGCTATAAAAAAAACGTCTTACGGTTTAAATGTGTCAAAAAATTCGAACAAAAATTAGACTGACTCACACTTGAGTCTTTTACCTTTTCCACAAAAAACAATTACAAAATAAAACCTTCCGTCATAATGCACAGTAACGGGGAAAAAAAAAACAATTGTAAGGATAACAGACACGATAATTTATACCATAGTGCTGTTAAAAGCTGGTCATTAACTGTCTCCAACAGCAGCTCTGACAGAGTAAACAGTAGTGTCAATGTGTAATTCAATTCAAGATTTATATTAACGGACTCACCGCTATAGTAAAATTCAATGCACAGGTTTCATAGGCTGGACATAGCCAATAAAAGAATGAGAATAAATGAAATAATGGTTTATTATCATAGAAAAAAACATATAGTAAGTGGTAAAGTGAAGTTTCCTGTTGAATGAGTAGGAGGCACTTAAGAAAAGGAGTCTTGGGTGTCCTCCACCGGAAAGAGGGGACCTTACCTTTTCTGGTTTCTCTGTAATATGAACAGCTGTTTTTTTTTTGGTCTTATTACCTTTAAGAGTGAGGTGAGAAATAAAGAAATATGTTCATTCTGTGATTGCAAAATAGCAGAATGATAATAATAATCAGCTTCAGGGTGGCAAAAATGATTGCTCTGTAACAGAAGGCTTCTGTCTTTCTTTATTACTTACATTTTTTCTTCCTGCTCTTATTGCAAGCTGCGGATGATGCAGTGTCATGGCTGAGTTAATAGTTTTCCTTTGCTCAGCAGGCTGGAAAAGGAGTACAAATAAAAGACAGAATGCTAGGATAAATTGTTCGTTCCATTATTCCAATTTGTATCCGATTAGAAGGTCACAGGTATCGCCATGGCCCGCTGTACAATGCTGCTTTATCAAGGATTATGAGTTAATTGTGAAAAGAGTGCAGAAACGAGTCAGGCCCTTGGAGCATTTCGGTGTTATTCTTCAGTTTAGAAATAGATAACTTTGGGGAGGGGAGTGTTGCCTTTCTTACTAATTGGCTTCTCTGGCATGTGGACAGCTTGTTAGAGCCTCCAGATAATTGTGAGCGCAGCACTGAGGTACTGTTTTTTTTTTTTTTTTTCAGTTACGCTGCTGTTATGACACACTAGATAGCAATTTGGTTTTCACCTGAGTGTTGTCTTTAAATTCCCCGTTCTCAGGAAGTCAAAATTAGCTGTGGTTGTTGTGGACAGGGGCAATCCAGTGGCACTACTCAATAATACATGATGTCTACTAACGATGACTGCTGGATTTGTTTTGTGACCGCACAGAGGGCCCATCACTATTATGTCACACTTTTTCCCAGGCTTTCGTGCCAGTCTGTTACCTACACACAAGTCCTAAGGACAACAAAGCAAGATTGTCTCACGCCCACATTACCACATTCCTCTCATAGTTCTTTCGTAGACCAGGGTGAGATCAGCTGATAAAGAGAAAGAAGAGGAGGAAGGAGAGAAAAAAGAAAGGTCACTGAACCCTTTCTGTTCTCTCCATTGTCACATGAGGGGAAAAGAAGTGGGAGCGTGTGCGCGTGTGTGTGGTATTGGGGCGGCGTGGGCGGCGGTGGAAGCTGGGGGTGGAGAAGGAGGGAGCTGATTATAGAGCAGCCGGGCTAGGAGAGAAACGAAGGACGTTTTGGCAAAAGCACTTCCAGAAGGGCCCCTTCTACTCCAGTCTGTGAGCTAATGCTGCAAAAATGTTTTCCTTCTCTTTTCCCCCCAGATCCATTTGTGGGGCCAAGTTGGGGGGGGATCTTTGCATCTCTGCCGCCACATGGTCACCACCCACGCAGAGTCTGTGAGCTGGGGCTCAACTTTCTCTTTCTGTCTTCCTTCCCTTTTCTTTCTCTGTCTTGCCATTTACCAAACACCCCCCCACCCCCCATCTCAACATCCAACATTTCCTCAGTCCTGCTGCACTTGGTGGCTGTGTGTGGCTGATTTTGTCTCCGTCAGTCGTTTATCTGAGTTTTTCACTCCCTCTCTTTCGCCCCCTTCCCTTTCTTTTGCACTGGCATGTGAGCTTGGTTGAAAGAGTGAAAGAATGTAACCCCTACTGGAATGGCTTATGGTGGCGACAAAGCTGTCAGGAAGCAGGCCTTCCCTGCTGCTGTAGCTCAGGCTCTCTTTCTTTATTTTTGCCCGTCAAAATATGGTAGAATTCTCTCTGGGATTTTTTTTTCTTAGCCACCTCCTGGAACTTGGTGATGCCTCTCGCCCTGCTTGTCATTTTCAACTCACTTTTTTCCCGCACTCTGCTTTTTCACTGGAAAAGAGGTTTCCGGATAAACACCAATTAAAGCTATTTCTGCCAACTGGGATTTCTAGCCTTGAAAAAAAAGGTCCAGCCATGAGCACATTAGATCTTATTGGTCCTGAGCAGCACCCTGTTCACCTATTAGATCACATTAAACCATTTTATGTAGTCTGCACTTTCCCCTACAACAACAAGAAACTGACTTCTTCGCAGCACGAGCTGGGGAACCTTTGGGCTCTCATGGATTTTCGCTTCACTCGTCGTGATTTTTCTGCAAATGCACGTCTTAGAATAAACAGCATGTTTTTAATATTGCCATTTTCCCTTTGCATCTTTGAAACAACCCTAAATATCAAGAAGGGCAACACTACTGGCACTGATCGGGTTAACCTTCTCTGCTTGGCTGCAGCTACTGGTGATTCATTTGTGGCACCAAAATAAGAACCCCCTTCTACAGGGACATTTCCCTAATTTGCACAGGATTACTCATATACGCACAGCCCTGCAGTCTGTACTGACCCTGTTAGATATATTACGGTTTTGAAAACAAAAAAAAAAAAAAAAAAATTTAAAAACAAAAAAAACAAAACAAAACAAAAAACCCCATTTTGCAACATGTCTCGGTGGTAACCACAAGTATATTGTTTCACTTTTGCCTGGCCTGCTACTGTGTTCTGATACATGCATTTGGTTATTTCTATATTACTAAGCATCCTATCTTTTTGCACTTTTACATGATGACTATACATTCCCCAAAGGCCTACAGTACTGACACCTTCGATATGAAACCTTGTGCGTTCGGAGGCTGTTTTCGGATGTCTCAAAACCAGAGCGGTTTTACATGCGAGGAAAAGCAGACGTTGCAAAAAGAAAAGGGAATGTGGCTTTCCTAGCATTGCTAAAGGATTGAGAGCAAGAGGTGACTATGCGAGGAATAATAAATAATAGAAATATGGCTGTTCTACGAAACCTGTTGTTATCTCTGAAATTCAATACATATATATATATATATATATATATATATATATATATATATATATATATATATATATATATATATATATATATATATATATATATATATTTTATTTCACTGTTCGGTCAATATGGGTACGATTAGCGGGAAGAAATGCAAAACATAATATTGCTGGTCGTTTTTTAGTTAACGCAGTTTATTATTATTAACATTTGTGAACATAAACGGTTAACATTTTCATAACAATTTTAAACAAAACGCCTGCTTTGTTAATAATATTTAAAACTAACTAACTGTAGTTTCTTTTTTTTTATACCTGGAGACTAAACAAACTTGCAGTTCACCACTTAATACGTTCTAGATCATATATTTAGATATTAAATATTAAATGTAAAACACACACACACACACACACACACACATCTTTATTTATACTGTATTATCTGTATTTATACTGTATCTTTATACATTTTTCATTTATTAAATTTTATTAAATTATTTTAATTTGTACTCCATTTAATCAATATAAAAAAAGTGTATCATTTTAATTAGATTTATTCTTTTTTTTTTTCTTTTTTTTTTTTATTAAATACTATAAAATATAATTTTTTATATTATTTAACCTAGCAGGCATTTATAATAATAGTAATTGTAATAATAATAGTAATCATTATAAAACTGCATTAAAAAATAAGCACTATTATGTTTTGCATTTCTTCCCCCTAACCGTACCGAAATTGAACCGAGCCGTGAAAAAATCTGAATGAATTTTGTTTATCGTTACACCCCTAATATATATTAATTATAACTGTTGAAAGGTCCAAATGTTCTAAATACCCCCTGAATGCACATTGACTCTGTATGTGTATATGATGTATTTGTGCATATAGTTTTGTGTGTGTGTGTGTGTGTGTGTGTGTGTGTGTGTGTGTGTGTGTCTCGCACACAACATGCGCATTTATCCAGTAATCTAATCAGCCAATCATGTGGCAGCAGCACCAGTCTTCTCATAGCCTTCTCATTAACACAGCAGACCCTGTCTGGCCCTGACTACCACGCCATATTTAAGGTCACACGCATTCTTCCACAATCTGATGTTCGATGTAAATATTAACTCAAGCTCTTGATCTGTAACTAAATGATTTTATGCACTATGTTGCTGTGACATGATTGGGTGATTAGATCACTGCCTAAATGCTCAGGCTGTCCTAATAAACTGGTTGGTTTGTGTGTTCTGTGTGTATATATGCACTTACTTCAATTTGTTTGTAAGTGAATCAGATACAGGAGTGACAGAATCAGTATGGATTTCTCTTGGTCCAGTTGCTGAGCTCAGCCTTTATTTTAACTTGAGGCATCAGATCCATTTATTAGGTTACACCTCAGGATTATTTTTTAATTGCTAATTTAAATCACGTTTAATTTGCATAGCACTTTCAACAACATGCGCAAATCTGTATATAAATTTAGATCCCTAATGAGCAAGGGCGAATCCTTGATTAAAAACGTGACCCCATGGGTTCACTTTTTGTACTGTGATGCATAGTGTGGTGCACTTCTAGAATAAAAAAACGAAAATATTAAGATTATAAATTGGCTGTACAGTATCTACGGATGCAGAAGAGTATTATAGAAGATTTGCCATGCAAAAGAATCGTGAATTATTGTCCTGGAATCAGCACACAACATGGTTGTCTTTATGGTTACAGCAGGGTACACGTCTGGTTTGCAGTATCCAGGTTAGAGCATTCACTGGAGCATGGGCGACACACTATTTATGGGAAATACAAATTGGTAGGGTATCTAAGTGAGACCATCCACAGAGCATAAGTACAGCCACAGGCTCAATCAGGGAAAGAAACCGCAGCAAACGGAAGTGTGCCTGGATCAGGTACCAGGATCACATCAGGGAGCAGGAGTACACAAACACCTCGATAGAGACAGAACAGATGATTAGATATGCTCTTATCTGAGAGTGGGTTAACAGGGTGTACATTGTGAACAGAATATAAGCAAAAGAAAGAGCAAGGAAACAACACAGGCTTGAGTGCAGTCAGAGACTTAAAGCATCCCAGTTTACCAAAGCTCATTATAGCCAAAGAAACCCCTCTGATCTCCACCTTTACCTAATAGAAAAGCTATTTTACAGAATGCCTGACTGAACAAATAGGATTTAAATAGGGTTTGCCTGCCTCCTGAACATTCATTTGTGCACTGATCCATAGCTGGTGGGCTTTGGAGGAAAAAGTGGTCTTTATTATTCTAGTTACTAATGAAGAACCTGCAGACCGCAGCAGAAGGCAGATCAAACCAAAATAAGACCAAAAATTCCTGTGGGGTGAAACCATTCTGTGTGTTAATAGTATTTTATAATCAATGCAAAATTCTTCCTGGACTCAGTGTAGTGTGGATAAGATTTTTCTGGTTCTAGTAAGAACACGCTTGTTTATGCAAATACGGAACACCCAGACAGCGAGGGGTTACAATAATCCAACCTAGAAATAAAACACAAGCATGAGCTTTCTAGTTTTCTACCTCATGTTACAGCATTATATGAATTAGCTTAGTAATGTTTCGGTTGCTGTTAATTCCAAAATTCGAGAGTTTCTTGTCATATGTACATCTGTTACACCATACAAAGAAATTCCTACTCTGTGATTCCTCCAAGCAGCCTATGACATTAATTAAGCACATGTTATGATGCAAGAAACAGAAGTGTGTGCATGAAATTGTGTGCAGTGTAACATCATAGAAAGGCATGTGCAAAGTCCTGAAGAGGTAGGTTGGGTCCATATTGCTATTTCTACTGTGTATGTGTGTGAGAGTGTGTGAGAGTGTGTGTGTGTGTGTGTGTGTGTGTGTGTGTGTGTGTGTGTGTGTGTGTGCGCACGCGCGCAAAATATGCAGAAGTAGTCTGAGGTAAATTGGGTCCATGTTGGTATTATTGGTGTTGCCATTGTGAAGGATTGTAATGTGTGTGCATATATATATATATATATATATATATATATATATATATATATAATGTGCATCACACACATCACTCGACTATTCTTGGGTTGTGAAGTAAAAACTTTTGCTTTCGTTCTTTTTTTGGGTTTTGGCGGTTTAGCGTGACTTTTATCTAGCACTTAATTAGAATTACACATAACGTCAAGTTACGAAGAAAAACCTTTCCAAGTACTGAGGCTGGCTTCCGGCAGCGCGTAGTCAGCTGATTTGACGCGTCTGCCTGTTCGTGTGTTTCAAACAGCTGTAGCTTTCTTTCACTAATACACCATGTGCGCACGGCAGCGTGTGCACTGTTTCTGGAGACTTGTGTTGTGATGTGACCATTGAATGAAGCAGCTCTCGTCATTCATAGGGGTTGGAATGTGTGTAAAGAGGAAATAGGATGGGGTAAGAATAGAAGTGGGCAGAGTTTGAAGGAAGGGGAGGGTTTGGTACTGGACTGAGAGAGATAAAGAGAGAGAGATCATTTGATCACATGCAAGCAACAGTGATCTCGGAAAAAATTGGCATTAGTGCATGATATTAAAATGCATGAGTTCTAAAATCTGTGCATCTGTGCGTGTAAGAGAGAGAGAGGAAGAGAGAGAGAGAGAGAGAGAGAGAGATAAAGCGAATGAGAGGAAAAGCCAGCATGCATGCACGTGCACAATTCTTTTTTAGCCGTGCTCTTAACCAAACCCCAAGATTCTCGAGAAGCCATTACGTTATGCTGTCCTTGTTCTCACGTGTTTATCGTGTGCAGAAGATTAGCGTCATCTGATGCACACTGGCATCCACCTGCTTGCAGTTTCCTCCTATCACGTAACCAGGACCCACATTTCTTAGTGATTAAAGGGGTGATGAGTTAACAAATACACTGACACTCTCTGAGCAAACAACCCGGTGACTAATACAGGTCATGTGACTTCCTTGACGAGTTTTGTGTATCTGTTAACATCGCACGTCGTTTCACGGTCACCGTATTTCAGGCTGCAAACAGATTAGGAATACTTTGCCATAAAGTGTTTAGCAGGTGAAATCAGCGAGATTAGGAAGCACTTAATAGAAAATGAGAAAAGGGTTCCAGAGACTTTGTTTCAAAATGACAGCATGCTTGCACAATTTCTGTATTTAGAAGCAATTTTATAGCTTCATGCCTCAGCCCTAACTCTAAGAATACCGGTTGTGGTGAGACATTCTAAGAACTAGGCTGAGGTTTCCAGAGAATCAAGCCTATGACATTTCACAAGATTAAAGGGAAATCAAGAGCAAACACAGATATGTTCTGACATTATTGCTCGGGAATTAAGCGGGGCAGTAAACCAAGCATATTGTCACCGGTGCCATTCAGATGTTAGGTTCAGACAGTGCTGTGGAAACCATTCCTTACTGTGCAAACGTGAATTTGGAATTGATTCGGTAGTTGATTTTTTTGCTGGATCGATAAAAATGCTTTCTTATGATGAACAAATTATTGCTAAACGAATGATTATAAACCCCTGATGGCTGAGGTCAGTGGTTTCACGTTTCCTCTTGTGCTCGTTCGTGTTTTTGCTGAGTGGACAGTGTCTGTAGGAAGTATGCTTCAGTAGTAGCAGCTGAGGGGAAAAAGTGCTTTCCTAAAACCTCTGAAAGACCAAACTATCAAGTGTTTGGCAATCTTAATTTATTAATATGTAAAATGTAAATATGATCAATATTCAAATTTGGATCTAAATGCTACAGTTGCTTTTCTAAAACTACAACAATATGATGGCACACTTTTGATTCAGATAGTTTACATCATTAAAACCACAACATTACGTTGTGTTACAGAAGTGTTATTATATATATATATATATATATATATATATATATATATATATATATATATATATATATATATATGCATAGGGTAGAGGGCAGTCTGAATTTTAAACACACATATATATATATATATATATATATATATATATATATATATATATATATATATACAGTGGAACCCACTTATCTCGACCTCGGTTAACTCGCCAACCCTCGCCAGATTCTCGCTTTGTCTTTTTTTTTTTGCATTTTTTAATCAGTTATGTCGATTATTTTATGTCGAAGAACCCTAATATCTCGAGCACAAGGGGGGGGCAAATTTGCCACTTAACGTCGGTTATCTCGATCCGCATGACCAATCGCCACCTTTTGCCACGTCACCATCTCACTACCATATTTTTGTGATCTTTGTGTTTGCAATGTTGGAGAATATAATAAAGGTTTGTATTGTATACTGGTAAATCTCTGCTGTTAGTTGGTGTACATATGCCTTTTGGTGTAGACAAAACAAACATGCATGTACATTTTTATAGCATGCCTTCATAAAAAAAAACGCGCAAAAAAATTTCAAGCACGTTAATATATTGCCGCCATATTGGTTTCGTTTATCTCGATAATCGGTTATCTCAACGCTTTTTGGCACACCCCTATACATATATATATATATATATATATATATGTGGGTGTGGGTGTGTGTTTAAAATTCAGACTGCCCTCTATCCTGAGTCTTTGCATGTGTGAGAAGAGACTGTTGCATGTTTAGGTTCTAACTATCAGTCCATCTTGCTTTACATTTTGACATTTCATTGGTTCCTATCTGTACTCCATGAAATTCTGCTTCTCATGTATTTAGTATCTGTTCAAGCTGACTTAAAGTGGGACAGATGTCACAAGAGGCAAAGAGAGGTCTGAGTGAAAAGCTCAGGAGTCTGTTATTTTATTTGCAAACAGGAATGTGTGGGGAAAAAGCCTCTCACGCTTCTCACTCTATCCTTTTTAAATCCTTTAAAATCATGTAAAATATGATGTTATGATTTTAATAAATGGTCTTCTATCTTTTGGTAACACGTTAAAGAATGTCTGTCTTTTATCCTAGAATTTGTAATCAACTATGTGTATATAGCAATGCTAATGCTGCTCCATGTTGGTTTACCTCTGCTGTTGCAGCCGTATGGGACAGCACTTCGACTCCAAACACCTTTCAGAAGAAGAACCCTCACGAGAGCTTTGGTAATTACCAGAAAGAGAAATAAACGCCCATCTCAGTGAGGGGTCTCAGCAGAGCATAAAAAAAACGAACACATACACACACAAGGGAACTCGTATCTTATTTGTAGTTTATTGAGATTGAAAGTACACTCAGCAGTACACCAGCTTAAAAAACACAAGAAAACAGAGTGTCTTGGCGTCTTCAGAAACAGACAAAAAGGAGCACTTGGATGCCTGGTTCGTGCATTAAATGACATTATGCAAATCCTTTAAAGAATATTCTCTATAGAGTGTGACGAATTGCCTGCTAAATATTCAAGCGCTCCTTTATGTACATAGCTCACGCATCACTAAGGCTCAGCAGCAGCATCGTAACCAGCACAATCATGTTTCTTTTCTGAGTCACGCAGCAAGAGGCTAGCCGCTAATGAGCTCAAGTGCTGAATATATGCATCACAAGGGTCTGTTTTGATCTATATTTAACTTTTATATATATATATATATATATATATATATATATATATATATATATATATAGAGAGAGAGAGAGAGAGAGAGAGAGAGAGAGAGAGAGAGAGAGAGAGAGAAAAAGGGGCAGATGTAGAGGACAGAGTGGTATGGAGACGGATGATCCGCTGTGGTGACCCCTAATGGGAGCAGCTGAAAGAAGAAGAAGAAGATATATACAGTACAGACCAAAAGTTTGGACACACCTTCTCATTCAAAGAATTTTCATTATTTTCATGACTATGAAAATTGTAGATTCACACTGAAGGCAACAAAACTATGAATTAACACGTGGAATTATATATGGAATTATATACTTAACAAAAAAGTGTGAAACAACTGAAAAATGTCATATTCTAGGTTCTTCAAAGTAGCCACCTTTTGCTTTGATTACTGCTTTGCACACTCTTGGCATTCTCTTGATGAGCTTCAAGAGGTAGTCACCTGAAATGGTCTTCCAACAGTCTTGAAGGAGTTCCCCGAGAGATGCTTGGCACTTGTTGGCCCTTTTGCCTTCACTCTGCGGTCCAGCTCACCCCTAAACCATCTCGATTGGGTTCAGGTCCGGTGACTGTGGAGGCCAGGTCATCTGGCGCAGCACCCCATCACTCTCCTTCTTGGTCAAATAGCCCTTGATGCCTTCAGTGTGACTCTACAATTTTCATAGTCATGAAAATAAAGAAAATTCTTTGAATGAGAAGGTGTGTCCAAACTTTTGGTCTGTACTGTATATATATATATATATATATATATATATATATATATATATATATATATATATATATATATATATATATATACTGTATGTAACATTTAATACAAGCATATGAAAACGTTGAGCTATTCGTTTGTTCAGTTATTAGTTACCCATTGCATTTGTAGGTTTAAACAAATTATTTTTTGAATAACTTCAGTCATCACTTCACACTAGTGATGACTGATTCAGTTTTTTCAGTTCATCCAAATTAAGGCATTTTCTTTTTTTCTAAATGTTCTACTCAAGAACATTCCTTCACATATACCAGACTGTAAGAAATATAGATGTGCAAGTTTACATATACAGTGGTGTGAAAAAGTGTTTTCCTGATTTCTTATTTTTTTGCATTGTTTGTCACACTTTTGTCATGTGGCGAACGAACGGAGGCGGAAGCCGGAGCACGGTTCGCTTTGGTTTAATGAAATAAGAGAGTTGCACGAAAAAAACACACAAACATACGCACACAGCAGTCCAGTATAAATCCCAAATGAGATATCCGTAGTACGCCCTGGAGGGGCGAGATCCACAATGTCCAGGGACAAACGCACGGAAGGATAGGGATAAATCCAGGGTGCGCTTTAGGGAGAAAGCCGTGGAGAGAGTGGAGTCCGAAACGGAATGGAACGTATAGGGAAAGCAACACATACAAACATGAACCAACATACACCAACACATACCAACAATAACGGACCATGAGTGCGTGTGAATGGGGGGTGAGGGGATGAGTGATGAATGAGTCTCAGGTGTGCACAATCGAAGCCGGGAACTTCAGAGAAACGCGGAGGCATGACAGCCGCCAAAGGGGGCATGGCAGGTGGATTCCTGACAACTTTAATGTTTCCGATCATCAAACTAATTTAAATATTAGTAAAATATAACACAAGTAAACACAACATGCAGTTTTTAAATGAAGGTTTTTATTATTGAGGGAAAACAAAATCCCAAACTACATGGCCCTGTGTAAAAAAGTGTTTGCCCCCTAAACCTAATAACTGGTTGGGCCACCCTTAGCAGCAATAAGTGCAATCAAGCGTTTGTAATAACTTGCAATGAGTCTGTTACAGCGCTGTGGAGGAATTTTGGTCTACTCAACTATGCAGAATTGTTGTAATTCAGCCACATTGGAGTGTTTCCGAGCATGAACCGCCTTTTTAAGTTCAGGTCAGGACTTTGACTAGGCCACTCCAAAGTCTTTACACCACTGTATTTATTTACAATTTTGAATGAAAGAATTCAAGTTTAATAATTTAAGTTAAAATTTAAGTTAAAATTAAATTATTTAAGTTAAAATGTATAATCCATGAAAAATGGATTGGGACCTAAAGTAATATTCACAGTTGGCAGAAGTGCTGATTATTAAAGGAAATTTAATTTGATTATTCCTTATTTAAAACAACCACTATGATCACTATTTGCTGTAGATGGTAATTATAAGTTTATATATATAAATTCCAATGTTCAATCTAATAAAGAAAAAAAATCTGTAATGTTATAAAAATTATAATCATATTTTATATTTTATTTCTATTTTAAATACTTTTTATTTATTTAAAAAGTTTACAAATTCATTTAGAGTCGAAACACTGATGAAACTGAGCACTATAAAGTTCAGATCAAAGCTGCCATATAACTCCTCCACTAGCACAATATGTTAATCAAATTGAGAGAAAATACTTGAATTATCTTCTAGTATGTGTAATATGAGGACAGTATACCAATGCTCATATCCAAAATACTGGTCAACAATCTACTGTCTGTTTGTCGAGGAACAATTTAAACAATTTAAACAATTTGCTACAAGGTCCCCTGGTGGTCTAGTGGTTAGGATGCGGCGCTCTCACCGCTGAGGCCCGGGTTCGATCCCCGGTCAGGGAACCAACCCCAGCCAATCTTAGTGCCGGTCCCAAGCCTGGATAAATGGGGAGGGTTGCATTAGGAAGGGCATCCAGCGTAAAAACATGTGCCAAATCAAACATGTGGATGATCCCCTGTGGCGACCCCTAATAGGAGAAGCTGAAAGAAAGTTATAAACAATTTGCTACAAGATCATGTGTTCATGTGTATTTTTGCCTGTATATTATATTAGTTATCACTTTGTAAATGAGACAGTTAGGTTTAATGATCAGAACATGGCTGGGACACAGATTGTCCAGCCTTGCCATATACTTCATTGGTTAAGCCCATGATAACTGGATATGGCAGTATTCGAGTATGAGGATTGACACAGCCTCCCAAAGTAATAGCCTCTATAACAAAATATAGGAAATATCCTCTAACGTTTATTCAACTGTAGAATTTATTTTCCCTGTTCATTAGAAATGAACAGCATGGACTCACACCCAATCCCAATGCACCACATGCTGTGAAGCTCAAACAGTTTATACACAGAATGCCTACTTCTGGAGATACATGGAAAGTAAAAAGGCTAGTTTTTAGCATTTTATTATTTCACTATTTTGAAAAAGATGCATTATGGTGGGTGCGATACAGCAAATCTTTGCAACCATGGTACAATGGCTTGTTTGAAAATGGCTGCTTTTTTGGCCTTGCCCTTGGCCTGCCGTTCATTTGGCATTCGTTAAGTGAAGCTGCCGTATTTAGATGATGATTTGGGTTGAGTGTGGTGGCCCTGACTCGAAAGGGACGCTCCGTGTATCCAGCTTAATTGTCCATTATATGTTTATTTATTCAGATGTCAGTTGTTGACCTCGATGCTTCACACTTTAATTATAAATTAGGCTGGTTGAAAAACTGATGCGTATTTCTGCAGTAGTTTTTGCCTTGTGTCTTTTCCTGTTTGCGGAGCTGGAGCATTGACTAATGCCATTAGCAGAGAAACTATGGCTGCCATGGTGCCTTTCTAGATGCTGTGATGTGTCGCGGGGGAGGAATGCGTTTGACACGGTGCATTGTGCCTGTCAGGGTTCTTCACGTCTATCCCACTCTGTTCCCACACTGCTTGAGATTTGTCCCAAGGCCAGTCCCATTTCTTGGCCAAAATAATCACCCCCGCCTCTCCTCCTACAGCCACCGCTGCACATTCCTACATTCCCAAAAACACTGCACCCACAGCTAACTCCATTCTTGAGGTGTCAGGAGCGCAGCCAGACTACCACTTTCTGTTCTCGTTGCCATATCTGCGCTGCAGATTATGCAGGCAAAGTTTTATTGAAAGCTTTTTTTTAATCTGTCTGTCTTTGTTCTTTTCTGTTGCTATGCAGACAGATGTGCTCACCTATGACACATCGATGCAGTATCACGCACAATAGATGGGGATCAATATGCTTGCAGCAGTCGGTGTAACCAGAATTGATAAAACCCAGGAGGGCTGACGCACAGGACTTGACTCATTCCGACTACTAAACATCACGTCACAGTTTTTGTCTGAGAGAACTGTGAAAGTGGGTGACACGGATTGGCCAACAGCTGAGTTTGGAAACAACAAGAAGAAAAATGCATGCGTGGTGTTTTCTCCTAAAAAAAAAAAGTGAGCAAGTGCACAGGATTTGGGTGTCACTGGCCAGCTGCTGCTGTTTTTGTCAATTCGCCTTCAATTCCATATGTGTGTGCGCGTGCGTGTGTATGTGTGTATGCTGTTTGGAAATGTGTGTACTGTTGGAAAGATGTGTACTGTATGTCTTTGGTTAATTTGTATGTGCGTGTTTGGGGATCAAATGTCACCAGGCGAATGGGACTTTAAATTATTATTATTTTTATTATTGTAAAAAAAACAGAGAGGGGGCTTAAAGAATATTTTTTGTTAAGTGAGTTTAAGGTTAGGGTTACATTTATGTCTAGTGTTTATGCATAGAATTGATTAGGTAAATTTTTATTCATTGGGAGATCCCCACATGGACAACAAGATGTGTGTGTGTGTGTGTGTGTGTGTGTGTGTGTGTGTGTGTGTGTGTGTGTGTGTGTGTGTGTGTGTGTGTGCATGGATGACACTCTGTTCCAGTAACTCTGGCCCTTGTATGATCTGTTCTTCTGGATAGTTCTCAGAAGTACATCATGATTATCAATGAGTCATCTGTTCTTGGAAATGTGCAGAGCAACTATCAATTTATACTGTTTGCATCATTTCTCTCATAATGAAAATTCTCTGATGTAACTTTGGCATAGAGTTATGAAACATGAAATTGAGAAGTAAAGCTAAAATAGTTTTTACTGAAATATGGAAACATTTTAGACCAGTAAGTTATGTAGATGAGTATACCACTAATTCTTGCTCATCAATTGTTCAGAAGAGCATTAAAACAAGAAATCTGATCAAATCTTTTAATTCCCAAAAACACTTTGTGTAAAATTTGTAGTTTAGAATGATGTGAACCTTGACTAAGAGATCATATGAATAAGTTGATCTGAGAATAAATACAGATACGGTTGTTTGGTTTAATTTATTTAGATTTTAATTGCAAAAAAAATTTATGCATCTTTTGTGATAGTCACTTTGTTCTTTTTAGTGCACAAAAAAACTAATAATATGTAAGACAAGCTAGTATAATAGACAAGCTAGGGACAAAAAAGGCAAAATAATAGCATAATTGATGAGTAAGAATTAGCCTTCGTTAAACAAATCCAAAGAAATTGAATGGTTTGTTGGTAAAAGATGTAGTTTAGGGCTGCTGCTATCAATTATTTTAGTAATCGAGCATTCTAACGATTAATCGAGCAATCGGGTAAGAAGTTCTTTTTCTTTAATAAAGAACAGTAAATAAGAGAAAAAAATAAGACGGACCAAACCAGAGTATCAGTGAAAACAAAACCCATTTAGTGATTTAATTGCCATATTACATCAAAATACAAAACCTTGTTGGTTTAATGAAACTCGTTTATTCTCACTCGTATTTATTTATTAAACCTCGCACAGTATCGCAATGTGGTTTTCTTGTCTCAGGAAAACTGCTTGAAATTTTCCTTGAACTAAATCTGTGTATTTATCCTGAACTTTAAAAATGTGATCCACTACCTGCTCTACGCGGCCACTGCCGAGGGACTTTTTGAACGCACTGTATTTAAATAAAAATGTAAAAATCGAATTTCAATTTCCTCAAAAACGATAATTTAGTTTGAAATGATCGCAAACTTCGGAAACTTTCTGCCGTTTTCTTTGGCTTGATTCTTCACCTCGCCCCTCGCTGTTTTATCCCTATTCCTCCATTTTTTTCATTCATGTTTACTTGTTCACAGCGCTCCAGAGTTCTAGCGGACGGTGTGTCAGTTTTTGTTAAATGGACTAAACAACAAATCGTTACAGCTGTAATGTAGTTGTCATTTTCTTGTTTCTTCACTAATTGTAAAGCAGTTCTGCAATGAACTTGCTTGGTGTTACCAATAAAAGATTGATAAATGAGGCCCCCCTAAGGTAACCTCTTAGACTGTACACTCTGTAGCAGCCTGGCTCTCGGGGATCCGAGCCTCACAGCAGCCACCTGATCCCGATACATGTCCAGTGCCAAGCGGAAGTCCACTAATGGTGCATTAATGTAACTGTCCCTCCAACTTGAGCAAAGACTATGAGGTTTAGCACTCTCTTGTAAATGGAATGGCCGTCTGGGGGCTGATGACTCTGTGTGCCAGGCTGGTTTCAACAGGCTTCATCTTCTTAAGCCCTTCATCTCTGGCAGCTCTCAGCTTTCCAGACAGATAAAAGCGTCTTATTCAGAACCACCTGCTCCCTTCCAGCATCCCTGATGCCAGCCTTATTCTTCCATGTCATTCGTATCAACAAAGCCTAAATCTTTTTTAGCAAGTGCTTCACTAAAAAGCAATGAACTTTGGTCCTTGGATGCAACAATGGTGCAACCATGTAGAGATATCTCTTTTTCTTCCCTTTTTTTTGTCATCTCTTAGTCAGATCAAGCTAAACACTGACTCACTGGCCCTGATGCTGCTCTCAGGCCCACCTTACCTGTCTATCCATTAAAGAACAGCCATACTTTCCATCATAGATATATGTTTAGGTGCTCAGTCAATTGCAGAGGGGTCTAAAATTCAGGAAATGGGTGCTCCCCTTACCGGAAGCCTAGCCTCCAGGGTTTGTTCCCAACATATTTCATATATTGTATGTAACACCATCTTAATCCCTGGGCAGATGAATATTTTATGCATTTGTAGTAGTAATAAGAGAGTATGTATTTACAGAAGCCATTGAGCTATTAAATTATGCATAAGCCACATTGATGCACATCAGGTTGGGTTACATGACTGTTGTCTGCTTCGGATGGCTAAAACAAAAGTGTATGCTGAAAAAAAAAACAGTATAATTTCATCTCGGATAAAAATCCAGATTGCGTTGAGCAATTAGAGAAGTTTGGGAAAGATTTTCTTTATAATTGTATGCATTTCATGGCGGATTTATGGGAATCCGCCATGTTAACAGTTGGGTGAAATTGTTTACATTGTTTACATAATTTACATGTAGCTTTATTTTGATTCTTGTATTTTTTGGGAAATTGAATAATGTAAAAATGTGAAGAGGAGAAACGACTGAACAAATGATTGAGGAAATCCCTGAGGAAGCTTTTGATTGCAAGCAAAATGAGAATGGAATATAAAAATAATCACGTTTTCCTGAATTATACACACAGTCTTATTCCACGGTGGTCTGCATGAATTGTTTCTTTTGCTAAAACCGCCAAAATGTGAGTGCACACTTGAAATGAGCAAATATTTATTTGAATGAAAACCGTATTGGCGTTCCAGTGGCTCTCTTTCAGCAGTTTCTTATGCCACTAATACTGGCAAAGAAACCAGCAAGCCATTATCTCAATGAAATCCAAAAATACAATCACAGCTTTTTTATGAGCCAGTGAGCTTTTTTATGAGCATCCTGTCAAAGTATAAAAAAAATAAAATCAATATTTGTTTTGTTTCATTTTACTGTGAATCTGCAGACACAGTCTGTTCATTGTTTGACCAGGAAGCAGGAGATCCTGTGAGATGACATGAGCACAAGACCTTGAATCCACATCTTAAAATTATTTTATTGTGCTGATGTGCCAGACTGACAATGACCAGTCTTCAAAGCCCAGCTGAATGTGTGTTTGGCTAACATTTGAAGCTGTCTGCAGATCGATTTAATAAGTTGAGCGGGAGAATACAAATAAAATAAAAACAAAGAGAGCAGGATGATGATAAAAATAAATAGAATAGGGAAAGGTAATCTTTATTAAGAGGAGGATTAGCTATAATGCGATTGATTCAGGTATTGAAACAAACGCTTTATAAGCATCGAAAAACATCTATTTTTTTTTCCTTCCTCCAAAATGTGTCTTTAGCATCATTAAAGGCGAATCGGCTTCATTTAACACCTCATGATGAGGCTGGAAGTAAGCGTGTTGCTTGCAAATGTTGGTTTGAGAAAGCTTTGTGCTAGCATATCATCTTGCTGAGCGCGCACGGCCGCCTGTGGAGGGATTTCACCTAATGCAAATGCACTGCCGGTCCGCTGATCTACGGTGTGACTCAGAATCTCCACTGAAACACCCACACCCCAAACACACACACACACACACACACACACACACACACACACACATATGTACATACATGCACTTCTCAAAAATACTGACTAGCTGGAATCGTTTGCTGTCATACACATTCTTTGAGCCTTGGTCTTGCTTGTCATTATGCACAGCTGGTCACTGTGATGATCTTCCGATCATGAACTGATCTTACTCATTCCCTTAAAAAATCGAAAAAAGTTTATTTGACCTAATTGTGAAGTGAAGCATAGAAACAAGTATTATATTAAGCATATATAATAAGTATTATTATATTGTCAAAGAAGAATTTCCATATTCCAATCAAACCCTAAAATACCTCAGTGGCAATTGCAGTAGCAAGAAAAGCAACAGTGGTGGGTGATTATTCAGGCGCGTGCACTCCTTCCACAATAGATAATAACATTTTGATTATCTTGCTAATCCCGTTCATTTCGTTAATCCGCGTGCATTAAGGTAATTTGCATGAGTCGCTGATTACTCTATGGTGCTGTTAGAGGGGAAAATGCTCATCAAGGGAATTTCCTTAGTTCAGCTTTGGGTCAAGCTGGACCATAATATGCTCAAGAGCTCTCCCTCTGTTTCTTACTCTCTATTAATTTCCCTCTGATAGAGAAAGCTCATCTTGGCCTTGTTCCCACTTCTGCATTTATATTGTTTTGCTATTCGGCCTTTTTTCATTTTGTATTTTCTATGTTTAGACAACCATCTTTAATCTCATTATCTCCTTAAATATAGTTCCAGACTTTCTTGTTTGTTTATGGCACACCTGGAAATCCCCCTCGGTAACTGCACTCAGTCAGGGTGTCTCCCCAAACTCATCAGTGAATAAGCATTAGCACTTTGCCAACACCTTGTAAATTGTTTTCTTGCTCATCCGACCACCCATTTAGCGTTCGGCTTGTACCGAGCTCGGACATTCGATTAATTTGTAGCGCCAAAGAGCTTAATAGCTTTCGTATCTCTCGTCTGCAGTACAGCTCTGAAGATACATATGGTGTCCCATGATCCTTGGACACAGGCCCAGCTCATGAGAAAAGAAAATCTCCTAAAGCCTTTTCAGTCCGAGGAAGAATGGCAGGAGGAAGTGGTTGAAGAGTTTTGTGTGTATCTGTGTGTGTCTGTGCCGGTGGGGGGGGTTAGGCAGTTGTCATACCCAAGGGCACCTGGCAATTCTTAGGTTAGTTTCCACCCCCAACCCTTCACCCAGACATACTACTACAACAGATTTTTATTTTTTTTGCACTGGCAGGCATTCAAGAACGGCTCAACGGTTTTTGAAGCATTCGAAACGTGTTGCAACAGAAAGACGAGTGAGGGGGAAAAGTCTATACTTATCAAAGTAACCCACCCTGTGGCCTGACCGTTGAGCTTCCACTTATCACAGTCACAAGCCAAGTTCATTCATAGTTAAGCAACACAAAGAGTTCAACCCTCAGTGCTCGAGGCTTACGACTGTCTTTTTGTGCACTCGTAGCTTGTATAAAAGAGATTGAAAACCAGCAGATAGTTGTTTGCTACTGTTGTCCATTATTTACCCTCAAGTGCAGCATCTGCCTCAGCAAAGTGATATTCCCGACCATATTTCAATGTTTAGACATTGTACCAAAAATGAAGAATAGATTTGCTGCAGTGATGCAGTGATTTTTCAGACCGAGCAGGAATATTTATGGGTATTTTTTAAAAACTTGTTGATACTATGAGTAACCTGTGAGTATTAATCAGTGAGCTTTGATTGCTATTCATGCTTTTCTGCAGATCTGCTTATTTAATGTACAACTTTCATCTTCTAGTTTTGCCGTCTTCATTATCACGTACATTAAAAATATACATTTGAAATTCATTCACTTTTTTCCTAAAAGTGTATACTTAATGAGTGAGCCAGAAGCGACAGGGTAAAGAAAAAACTCCCTGAGAAATAATGATAAAAATTGAAAAGACAAAACCAAAAGGGGACCCTTGAAAGAACTTCTACAAGTATAATGAACGGACATTCAATCTAACCCAGATAAGGATGGGTCCCCTTGTGGTTTCTTAAGGGTTCTTTCTCGTTACATCTCAGGAAGTTTTTCCTTTTCCCTATTGCTTTTGGCTCACTCATTAAGGATACACTTTTAGGAAAAAAGTGAATGAATTTGAAATGTATATTTATTAATGTACCTGATAATGTACATTTTTAAAAGCGCTATACAAATAAAATCTAATTGAATTAAGAGCAGGATTTCCACCGATCAGCCATAACATTAATTAATTAGTTCAACAGCATACACTAGTCTTGTGCCACATGTAATGACAATTAAATGAGCAGAGTATCAGACCAATGCCAGTCTCAGTCTAATCTGATCCATCTAGTGTGGGTATAGGGTTTCATTCCAATCAAGCAGAAGCCACACCTGATTCTAGTTGAAGAACCAGAGAATTCTTAGGAACTCAGAATTAACTCCAGCTCCAGTTTTAGGACTGTGTCAAAGAATTCGAGGTCGAAATACCTCAGCTATTTCCTATTTTAATTCAGTGAGGTTTGGAAGCATGGAAGAAAAGGTTGAATTAGCAGACCACAGATATAAATGCACCATGGGAAAGTGTAGTTGTCTTGGTTCACACTGAACTAATGTGATTATAACTAGGGCATGTGGGCAACAACGTGAATACAAACAGGACATCACAATAGCTAAAGTCAACATACGTGCAAGAGAATAGTTAAATAGCACCATTTTTTTCCTGATATATCACTAAGACATTTTGTTCTTTGATGACTAGATGTCCAAAATGTAAGAGAGGGACGTTTCAAGTTTCTAAGTTTCTCCTGAAAGAGCCAATTCAGAGTTATCATTGAAGAACACAGAAAGGAAGAACCAGAACTTTGCAGGTCTATCTGGTTGACCACTTCAGTCATGGTCAACTGTTCTCTAAAGGATGTGTCTAGTTTGTGTCATTTAAACTAATGCAGTTATGCAAAAAAGCAAAAACATGGATGCTAAAGATTGGAGGCATTAAGCCAGTTTTAGATATACTTCAGAAAGGGGAAAACGATGACCACTGACCTTTTTTCAGTAGACTATCAGCTAAAATGGGGTAACTTTGTTTGCTTATTACTCAATAAAACCTCTTAAATAAACCTTAATGACAGGATTATATGAACCTGTTATTGTCCATTGACTGTCTGGACCAGTTGTCAGGTTTATACCACGACACTGCATTTCCCAGAAGCTGTTGCACTGCATGTTCCATGTCACATGACTGCACTTGTGTTATTTTTATTTTTTTATTTTTTTATACATATAATTAAGTCACACCTTGCACCTCACCCATTGCCTTGCTTTTGTCTCGCTTGTTGTTACGGTTTAACCCTAACCCTAGTCACTTTTTGTTTTGTTTTCATGTCTGTCTTTGTACGTGTGCACATACAGTATCTGCACTTGCATCCTCCTTTTGCTCCATTACATGACACCAGTGGCTTAGAAAAAGCAAATTTTGGCACAACGTCTGAAAGTTTTCATTCTGTAAACTAATGCACACGTGTGTGTTGGCAAAGAGCCAATCGGATTGCAACCTTGTCTGTGGCCAGAAAAATGTACAAAAAATATATTGGAAAACCTATTTACGGTGTTCTGGAGCTGAGCAAAATTTCTGAGAAAAAGAAGAGAGGATGAGAGTTTCCAAGACCTTTCTGCGGTTCCTTAAGCACATGGTAGTCTCATAGGCCCTCGTCTTGTCACACACATGCAATTGTACTACAAATTATGGATAGCACCGCCAGCAATATCTCTCCTCTTGGCTGCGTTTCTGCAAAACGTGGGTCCCACTTTGATGTAGAAGCCAAGGAGTCTGCTGTTCTGCAGAAAACCCCACAGGCCCTGCAGTGGTATTGAGCCTTCTTTGGTCCATGGGACGGCGCAGGAAGTGTGTTTATCCCCGTTAAGCAGTTGTAATGGATAGCGTGTCATAGCTGCATGTTTGTATGGTGCCGCATTAGGAAGTGCTCTGCGCCATTGGGAGGCCTCTGGAGCTCTGAGGAACTTGTAATAAAAATCGATTTGATATTTCCTGAGAGAGAAAATGGTCTATGCAAAATAAGAACAAGAAAAGGCCTGTGTGTGTGTGTGTGTGTGTGTGTGTGTGTGTGTGTGTGTGTGTGTGTGTGTGTGTGTGTGTGTGCCCGCCCATCACCTCCTAAAACTGCTTTAGTGCAGTGTGTGGCATACATTTACTCCAAACATACGTAAACAAAACCGATTGCATTTCAATTAAAAATAAATTCAGCAAGTATAATTAACCTACACAATATTTTCATATTAAACCACCAAAATAATCCTCATTTGAATTCAGATCTTTGTTCTGCTTTTAGTCCCCTGAGGTCCTATATGACAGATCTTTTTTTATGTTCTGAGATGTTTTGTTTTATAAGATTCTATAAAAGAAGAACAGTGCATATGTTCTGAAAGTGATTTCCAGCAGGCTCGTATTGAATTGTGGTGCACCAGAAAGCATTACCACCTCCCAGCTCCAGAGTTACTTTCTGTTTGCAGTTTCTCATTAACTTCTTGCATCTATGTAAGAATCCTCTGGGTTTTCTTCCACTTCCCCTCCCCGTTCATAATAAACATGTAAAAATAAAAATATATGAATGTGTGTGCATTAAATACTGCAGTAGAATATGGTGAACTTGCATTTATATATAATGAACTGGTGTCCCACCCCAGCTGGATTTCATGCCCCAGTATTCCCTGGATATGCTCTGGATTCTGAGCCCTGACCATTAAAAAGTACTGTTAATGAATGAATAATCAAGTCTGAGGGGCAGTTCAATGAATTCATTGTAAGTGTAAACCCCAACAAGAATGTATTTTGTACAAACAGTGCTGTTATATTAATATTTCTCTGTTGCGTTTGCACTATTTCTATTTATGGCTTTTGACAGACGCCCTTATCCAGAGCGACTTACATTTATCTCATTTATACAACTGAGCAGCTCTTGGGTTAAGTGCCTCACTTAGGGACCCAGTAGTGGCAGCAGCTTGGCATGGCTGGGATTTGAACTTATGACCTTCAGATCCAAAAGCCAATGCCCTAAACACTAAGCTACCACCTTCTGTATTTCATAAACATGTGAAATACCCATGACCACTATGCAAACATAACTATTCTAGTCTCTGAATACAAAAGGACTAAGCTAGTTTTGTGTTCTCTTTTTTTCGTAAGGAAAAGAGATGTGATACACTGTGCATGCGCACACAGAAACATGTTTTGTTTGTTAAATTAAAAATGCGAGAGGTTTAAATTCATCAACATAAATAACAGTTCTCCATAACACAAGGACTTCATGGGGGGGCTTCTCTCAAACTGGAATCCATGTCTCAGTATGGAGTAAAAAGGGGGATCAAATGTGTTTGTATTCGGGGTTTTTTGTTTGTTTTTTATTTGTTTTTTTGGCTAAAGATAGTACAGTAATGCTATTTGTCAGACAAGCCTTCTCTATTTGTAAGTTTTGGGATTTTTTTCTTGACTGCCCTTCACCTGGAGCTCGGTTGGACACTTTTTTATTTGCTTTTGTTCTCTATCTCTGTGTTTTTGGCTCTCTGTCTTGCTCTCTTTCATTTCACCCCCCTCCCTTGTCTTTTGACTTTTTATTTTTTTAATTTTTTGACAAAGATTTTATAAGGTTAAAAAAACTTTTCATTTTATCCTTCTCTATGTCCTCATACCAGAGATTTTTAATATCATCATATATGCAGATGCTGTATTTATACACTAATCAGGACCCTAAGTAGCTTCAGTTTTCTAGGTGAATTACCGGAAGTTGTTAAGTAAGTAATTATGGTGTTTGCTAAGATGGAAGATGGGCTGAATGTCTTTTTTTTGTTACTTTTACGGCTGTGAAGTGTTTGGAGGAAATCTAGAAACAGGGTAATTCACTTATATTGTCTCGTACACAAAGATAAAATTATGGTAATGTTCTAGGTTCACAAGATTTTTTCAACAGTTTATCAATCAACATTATCAATTTGTTTAATTCTCAATCATTTCCTGATCAGTGATTTGTTGTTTAAGACCATTTAAGATTGTACATTAGCACAATCCTTTGCCCAGGAGCGTTCCAGTGTAAATCCATTATTTAATAATTTATCTCCAGTATCTGTTTTATCCTGGTCCGAGTCAGTGGTTGCACGGCCGTGCACAGATATTTTGAGGGGCAGTCGCCCAAACCACAAAAAAGGGACACTAAGGGGGTAGGTGCTTGTTAGAACAAATTATCCAGATGTTACAAATATACAATTGAAAGAGAAAATGGTGCACACTGTAATAAATTTAGACTTCATTGTAGATGTTTTGATAGAACATCACAATTACACATTGCTGATAATAACAGAAATTTCTGCATTTTGATATTTACTTATTCCTTTTACGGCAAAACCTTTTTTCTTTGGTACAATGTCTAAATATCTTAAGAACCTCATCATTTATGATTCGCATTTACACAATTTTTTTTAGAACGTTGATATTTTGTAGAAGTTGTTAACACCTTTAGAAGAGAGAGAGAGAGAGAGAGAGAGAGAGCAAAGGATTACCAGCTCAGCCGATAAACGCAGAGGGGCTTTGGCTCCAGCCACCAGGCCACCCCTCTCGGCAATTAAGCATAGTCTACCCACCTACCCAAATGTTTTTGAAAGGTGGGAAAACCTGCCGGAAGTCCAGATGGATGTAGAGGGAACATGCAAGACGTAGTACAGAGTGTAACATGAGCTCAGGAACAACCAGAGTATTTGGATCTGTGAGGCAGCAACACTACACTCTACACTTATTAAATATTTTCAGAAATGTAGATAGTAATTTGAAAGGAATTTGACAGCTTCACTCTTTATTGAGCTCGTAACCCATTTTTACTTTGCCTTTAGGACTACTGCTGAACACGTTTATCCTGGGCCTCGTTTATGACAGCATTCTGTTTATACTGGTTGTGGAGTATTTAGGCAGATAGCGCTTGGTAATTGAATACTGAGATGTGCTTCAGGCTTTGAGCATGAAAGAGGGTATATAGTGGCTGTGAGGGGACTGAGAGTGGGAGAGGCGCATGAATAATGCTGTTCAATGAAGGAAGCCTGAAGGCTGAGGACTCTGCCTTTTGTCTGGGCTGCACTGTGTTCAACCGGGAGTTCAACACGGAGCAATTACCTTTTAAGTATACATTAGAGTAAAGGTCAAGGTGCCGTTCCTTGTTTTATTAATTTTTTTTTTTTTTTTATTAGATCCTCCAAGGTGTTTGGGAGCTAGACTCGGTTTACACTTTACTCTGGACGTTATATTGGTGTAGGGTGTCAGTTTGGCTGGCTGTTGAGCTTGCTGGTTCGCTCACTCGTCTCACCTTGATCAGGGGTCAGTCCTTTTCTTCACCATCACCCTGGTAAGAAATGAGATTCTGTTCAAAGTGCAGGGCCATGGTGACAGTGTCACGCATAATTAGAGCTTCATTTGTAATGAATATACGGAGGTGAATAGGTTTCTGCAAAGAGGGAGAAGAGATTTGTGGAGGAAAAGGTCACAAAACTCAGACTAGCAATATATAATAAAGCATTAGGGGGTGATATAACAGAAATATCACATGATAGGTATCATGTAGTGGCAAAAGTATTTAGACAATACAATTAAAGTTTTTACTTAATGTCTACAAAAGTAAATAAATCGGCAGAAGAAAACAAGAAAAATACCAGTTCTGTACAAATTGCAGCTTTGCTTTTTTTGTAAATGACCACAATTTAAAAGACATCGGTGATGTCATAAGACATTATTTAGTCATCCTGTTCAGCCCCAATTCTAGACACATATACTGTATTTATAGTCAATAGGGCATACTATCATCATTATAGTGTCACCATTATAAGAAAAGGATTGTGATAGCCTGCCAAATTTAACCTTCAAGTCATTTGATACAGCAGCTGTGTTCAAAGAACATTAGTAGAAAGTCAGACAAGATATATTTCCATTATATTAGTTTTGTTTAATTATATACTTGCTGAGAAATATTGCAGAAGGTTACTTGAAGAGGGAGAAATGTGAATGTGTATGTGTGAATTTAAATGAGAAAGAATAATCAGCATCATGATGATAGCAGGACGACTCTTGTAAAGTGTGTACAGTTGTCTTTGTGCATGTGTGATCGTTTTATTAGCCATCTATGTTGCTGGCTATGTTCCATTATTCAGTCCTTTTGCATTTGTTGACCAAGGGTCCAACAGATGCCCTATACATAATTTTGGAATGAGAAGGAGGGTGAAAATGTGATCACTCTTTCCAACCAGTGGCGATCTTATTTCATTCAGCGGTGTGACAGTGGGTATCATGAATGACCTATTAAGTGTGGTGTGAGGGTAACGGAAACGCGATTATGTCCATGTCCAGCTGTGGCCTTCAAGCTTACGCCTGCTTTATTGTGAATTAGTGAGCAAAGTAAAAAAGGCCATGTGTAAGACACTAAAACCATCAGCGATTTCTGTTCACATCATTGTACAAGTATGAACACTGCATGTTGCATGTTAATAACTGTATTCTAGATATAAAATACAGTGATCTATATTGCTTGGGTCATAGCATAAAAATGTTTTCCTCCATTTCTGGCTCATTGAACTTCCTGAGAGGCAGACGTGAATATATGCCCCTTTAAAGTGAAAGAATGTATGTAGATTCATAGATGAAGCATTCAGGTCGCAGATGTTCTTTAGTGAAATGCGCCAAAAATACACTTCAGATTAGCTTTTTGTGCATGCACTAATTTGTAAAAGAGAAGATCGAAGAAGTTGTACCCCCAGGGTGAGCGCAATTGGCTAACAGAGGGGGCGTGAGGTCATCTCCTGGCCATGTGCCAGTGAGGAAATCTGGAGGATGTGATGACACTGTCACACTGACACCGAAACCTGCCACTATACTTCTGCTTTCTTATAAGGGCCTGAGCGTCTTTAAGTCGAACAGCCATTCACAAAGTTGGTTTGGTAAATCAAACTCTTCCTATGTTCAACTGATTGCAATTTGATGTAGTCTTCAGAGAGGAAAGCATGAATGCATGTGCTGCTGTGTCCTGTCTTCTTATAGAGCGTGAGACATACCAAATTAGCTGAATTAGTGAAGTGTTCTGACATTTTAAAAAAAGCTCCATATAATGCTTTACACTGCCTTGTTATATCTCGTTTAGTAATCAAAGCGTAGTAATCCTACCCCCCTCCCCATAATGAGGTGAAAGCTTTACACACTCCTCATATAATTATAATGTAATCTAATTCTTGGAATATAATTTTGCACTTACATGCTTTTCTTCTTTGAAGGATTGCTCACACTGGTGGATGATTTGTTTTTGCTTTATTTTAGTTTAGCAGCTTTTCCGCCATGCTTTTGCTATTTGAGGGATGGATGAGTAAATATGCGAAGTAATATCACGCATTTGTCGGTACAATTAAAATGATAAGTGCGACGCGCTCATGCATTTTTGGGTGGATGCCAGATACGCTTTTGGCATTCATGGAATTTGTCATTTTATTTTTTGAGGCACAGTCTGCTGTCAACCAACCTAATTAAATGTTGTTAACAGGCATGAAATACAAAATACCTGAGCATGCAAGGAACTTGGGAAATGGTATATTTTACCTCAGAAAATTAACCAAACCTCTAATTTATTATTGGGTGTCACTTTATATATATATATATATATATATATATATATATATATATATATATATATAGAGATAGAGATAGAGATAGAGATAGATAGATAGATAAATTCTTCCAAAACTGCTACCACAATTGTGTTGGCACACAATTGTCTTTGGATGCAGTACCATTACATTTTCAGTTCACTTCAACTAAGACACACAAAGCTGGTTCAGCTCAGTAAGAGTGTCCTGTGCACAAACTGAGCTTATAAGATATTGTTTACATGGGAAGAAAAGACTGCTATAGAGCTCTGACCTCATCCCCATTGAATACCTTTGAGATGAATTGGAATGCTGACTGCACCCAAGGGCTTCCTTGCATCATTTACATCAGTACCTGACTTTACTAACACCCTTGTGGCTGAATGAGCACAAACCTCCAGAACCACACTCCAAAATCTAGAGGAACATTTTCCCAGAAGAGTGACAGAAAACAGAAAATAGGGACTAAATGTGGAATGGAATATGCAAAAAAGCACTTGGAATCTCAAGAAGAGTCAAAAGTCAAGAAGTTTTATTGTCATTTCAACCATATTTAGCTGATGCAGTACACAATAAAATAAGATGTTTCTCCAGAACCCTGGTGCTACATAAAACAACATCGAGCTACATTCAGAACACAGAGCTAAGGACTAAAGTAAGTTGTCCTAGCCACATTAAGTGCTTCATATACAACCTAGTTTACACACTGCAGGCAATACAAGACAGTCTAGAACGTACACAAAACACAAAATAACACTGCCAGTAAACCAACTGTATAATGTATAATGTGTTGTACAGTACAGTGTGCAAAAAGAGTTTACAGAAAACTGTGTACTTGTGTAACAGCAACAGCAACAATCAAGTAGATGTGCAAAACAGCATGTAAACAGTTCTAATAGTTATTGTAAAAAAAAATAAAGGTCAGGTGTTCTTTTGTCCATATATATATATATATATATATATATATATATATATATATATATATATATATATATATATATATATACACACACACACACACATTTGTTGCTCATGTTATTAATTACTCAATTATGAATGCCATGTTTTCTATCAAGTCCACAGTCTGCCAATAGCTTGCTTATGTTGCATTCTGGCACAGTTTACTAGGTGATAGATAATATTTGGGTGTCTGAAGCAATAAGCTTAACCAGCTGAGCAGCATGTGATGGAAGTGTGGCTAACAGGCCCTCTGTGCTTCCTGCCCCACCTTTTTTACCTTCCACTGTTGCTGAAAGCAGGGGTCAGAGGCAAGGCTGTGTTACCGAGGCCATTAGCAGCGGCCTTGGGCAAACATAGGCAGTCTGTTCAAACACGGGGCGGAAGCAACCCTAATGAGGATGTTTACTGAGGTGGAAAAAAACGACATGAGCAAACAGTGATGTGGACACACATCGACACTTCATTCCTGTCACCTCTCATGCTCTGGGGCCTGCCACAGGCCCTAATCACACCGGTAGGCAGTATCGCCTGTAAAAAAAAAAAGGCACATAGCACCGTCAGCTTTCCACTCGTTGACATCTCAAATGGTACAGTGTGCCCTATCTATTGTTAGTGTGCAATCTCATAGTCCTTTTCCTCTGGTTGGACCTAAAAAAATTGTCCTTCAAGCCTAGCTTATTGCTCAGAGCCAGGTGTGGTGGAGTAAATGAGATGCTGATAACCTGCAGGAAAGCGAGGCGGCCAGTCAAGAGATAGACAACGTAGATAACATGCGAGGTATAAATAGAAAACGGTAACGGAAGCATCTTGGGAGGTTGCTGCGTTTTTTTTTTGTCTGTGTAACAAGGCTGGTGGCCATTGTTAGTGGTGTAAACACACTGTAGGCCCGGCTCCTGTGTCATCGTTAAATACGTTCTGCTGGATCAGCAGCACATGGTGGAAGAAACTGTGATCTCAGTCCATCTGGACTGATAGCTAACAGTCATCAGATGATTGGGGTGTAACCTAACTGTTGGTGATGTTGATGATCGACACAGCTGATGACCTGCTGGTGTAGACATGTGTAAGATGACGCGCTTGGATGATGGTGCTTGGTGTCAATGGTAGCTTAGTCAGCTAAGTTGATAAAACCTGCGGTGCTGGCTGCCATTAATACTCTGTGGCAGTTTAGAACAGGTTGGTGTGTATTTGCCAGATGTTATTAAAGAAGACATTTGTGCAGTGCATTCATAGCGTGCTCTGTAGAAAAGTATCCGCCCCTTTAGATATTGTTCATTTTATTTTGTAATGGTAAAATCTGCCAGTAAAATGAACCTAATTATAATTGTGTCATGAATATGCAAAAAAATCTTGGAATATTGGAGTGAAGATCCAATATCCGTATAGCCTGCAAAAAGATTTACAAATAAACATTATAAAAATTACCACCACTAGTGTGAACCCTGCTATAACCAATTGCCATAAGTAAAGTACATAGATATTTTTTTTATCCCATTTAGAATTTATGCGATAGTTTGGGGGGGAGGGGGGGTGGTTGGGGGTGCTGTGATGCATCATTACAGTTACATTGTAATGAATTGTAATTGTAATAATTCAGTTGTGAAAATTCAAATTTCAACACTGGAAAGTTTAAAAACCCTGCAAGTTGAGTACTTGTATCGGTCAGTCTTTTGAAAAGGCTCCTTTATACATTAGACCTTTTCCTCACATAGAGTTTCGTGCCAGGTGCAAACAGAAGCTGGGCGCTCTGTCTTTTACAAGGTGCCAACTAGTTAATATTGCATCAGCACATTTGGAAAAGCTGTTGAAGAAAAATACACGAAGCCCTTTTGTGCGAGAGAAACGGAGATGCATCTGTACACCTACACGCACCGAAAAACTGACCACCTGTCTCATCCTCCCATGCACAGTTTGATCAAATGGGTGTGTACCTGAGCTTTCTCTCTGCATGTAGTGCAGAACGCCTGCAATGCAGTCTTTCAGGCCAACCCGCCCACTCCCTCCTTTTCCATCTCTTGACTCTGTTTCTGTCTTATCTACTTGTTTCTTTGAACAGTCTCTCTTTCTCTGCCTCTTTTTTCTGTCTGTCACTTTGTCTTCATTTTACCCTATGTTTTGTCTCTTCTCCTTCCTTCACTGTTTTGTTTCTCCCTTTATCTTGACTCTTCTCATCATGTCTCTCTCACACTCATGTCTTCTTTGTTTCTTTCTCTTATGAGCTTTCTCTTTCTCTCCCCACAGGCCATTCCAATGCCCATGAGACATGGTTTTATCCAAAGCAAACAGTAGGGCACAGGGCGGCACCTCACTGTGCCATCTAGAGGCCGGCATTAGGAGGATACTTTAGTGCTAGCTGTTATAAAAGCTCTGTTTTTTGTGTATTACGCAGCAAACGTTTGTAGGGGAGGATGAACACATGCTGCTGCAGAAACAGGCATGCATATATGCATAAGCAGTTAATAATCTTCCCCTGTTTTTCCCTCAACAAACTCATTTATTTTGCCACTATCCATTCATGGATGACTTATTACTGGGTAGTCTATATCTGACTCTGAGACACTATCTCACTAATGATTTGCATATTTTACAGCCATCTAAAGCTATGCATATATATATCTAAAATCACCACAAGTAGCTTTAGATGGCTGCAATAAATATGCAGATCATTTGTGAGATTGTGTCTTAGTGTCACAGATAATAACAGTATATATATTAGGGGTGTAATGGTACACGTGTTCGTACCAAATATTTTCAGTACAGGGCTTTCGGCTTTCGGCACATTTGTACTAAATGCATTTTTTGTAAATTTGTTTAGTCTCCGCCTCACACTTTCAGTGCATTTTTTATTATTATTATTAAACTTGAAAACATAGGAACAATGCCAGGGGTAAAGAAAGAACCTAAAGTTAGCACAGTGAGACTGTGGCTACTTACTCCATACCGGAAAAAAGATTTGTTATGGCATGCATGAAAACGCTAAAAAGAATCCACAGCTCTAGCGTTAGCCGCTAACTAAGAAATGGATTCTTTAGCGTTTTATGTCCAGCTTCATGAATTTCTCTTAAAAAAGAGAAAATCCTGACAATTCAAAGCACGCAAAATTCTATTAAAACAAACACACACACACACACACACACACACACACACACACACACACACACACACACACACACACACTGTATTCCCTGTATTATCTGTATTACCCAAACTGGGTCTAATTTTTCCATTTATTTTCATTTTGTTAAAGCAATTTAATTTGTGATAATTTAATTGATAATTTAAGCAATATAATAAAAATGATATCAAATTAATTTAGTTTATTCCATTTTATTTTTAGAAAATATTAGAAAATATTATTTTATAGATCAAGCAGACATTTTATATAAAACTGTTTACATCTTGATCGCAAATGTTAATTATAATGAACGGTGTTAGTAATGACAAGCAATTTTATGTTTGCATCTCTTCTCCCTAACCGTCCCGAAATTTAACCGAACCTTAACTTAAAAACCAAGGTACGTACTGAATGTGAATTTTGTGTACTGTTACAATCCTTATATATATACAGTGGAACCCGGTTATGTCGATGTCCTAGGGGGTTGCCAAAAAGCATCGAGGTAACCGATGATCGAGATAAACGAAAATCAAAATGGCGGCAATATATTAACGTGCTTGAAATTTCTTTATGTACATGATGTGCGTTAATAAATGAGAATGTGCATGCACGTGTTTTTAAAGGTTTTTTTTACACAACAGCGTTGCTGCGATTTGTTTGATGAAGGCATGCTATAAAAATACATACAGTACATGTTTATCTGTCATGAATCCACCTGCCACGCCCCCTTCGGCCCCCTTCAGCATGTCAGGTGCTTTCTCGGCCGCTTTCTCTGAAGCTCCCGGCTTCAATCACGCACATATGGTGCTGGTTTAGCATCATCACCAGCTCCTATTTAAACTTCCACACTCTCACTGTCCGTTATTGTTGGTATATGTTGGTTCACGGCGGTCGTTGTTATTGCGCATGCGTATCCCGGTACGTGCCTTCCCACCGGCACTCTCTCAACGGCTGTGCTTTTCTTCCCAAACCTGCGCCGCGCCCCTACTAACACGACGAACACTAGCACTAACTAACAGCAGAGATTCACCAGTATACAATACAACACCTGTAGCAGCTGTAAGGCTTGATTTTTCCGCCACTTCCGCGAGTTCTTCTGCGGCTGAACCGAGATAACCAACGTTAAATGGCAAATTTTTCCCCCCTTGAGCTCGAGATATTAGGGTTCGGCGACATAAAAAAAGTCGGCATAACCGATAAAAAATGCTTAGAAAAAGTGAGAATTTGGCGGTTCCACTTCAAAAACGTCTACTTAATAGGGTTGTCGAGGTAACCGAGGGCGAGATAACCGGGTTCCACTGTATATATATATATATATATATATATATATATATATATATATATATATATATATATATATATATATATATATGTTCATCTCATCCTCACTACTGGAAGTCATGTCCTCTCTATCCACTAAATCTATGATAATATATCGCCATGGTAGCGCCATTTTGTCTTAGGTCAGGCATAGTTTATTTTATTTCTGGGAATGGTGTTTAATAGGGGTTCTCCCACTATTAATTTTCCATCACCTCTCTGGGGAAATAGAGGCTCATTATTTCCTTATAAATGGTCCAGTGAGCAGGAAGGGACGATGAACTTGGCTATTTCCTCGTGGCAATGCTCAGATAAGTGGTGATATTTTGAATGCTGAGCGACAGCAGCCTGTTGAGCAACACACGCTGTGGGTTTTGGCTGCACTGCTCTGGGTTTTACCTTTGGCTTTTCAGACCTGCTGTCTAAAATGCTCCAGGACAGAGAAGCAACAGATGCACTGTGGATAGGAGGGAGGAGACAGAGGACTGACTTAAGGAAGAATGCCTGTTGATTATATTTATTCTTTAACTCAACATCTCTCCATTGTACGGAAATGTACGGCAATAGCAAAAAAGAATCTTAATAGAAATCCTATTATAGGTGCATTGTCTGGCATTTGTTTCCCGTTTAAATATTGCCAAGTTTATTTAAATAAATAGGAGTCTATTTTTCCATCTGTTTTCATCTTTTTCTCGTTATATCTTTGTCGTGCTGACTGGTGGCCTGCAGGGATTCTGTCTGCACAGATGTGAAGTGTCTGGTTTAGAAAACTGTGAAACACAGGGAGAAGCACAGAGAAAAGAAATCCATAAGTCGTTTGTTAATCCATTGTTTTATTTATAGTAAATGTCCTTCTTGTAAAGTATAAAGGTGGATAATATTATGACATAGAGTTAGTCAGTGTTCATTAAACTGTATTTTGTTTATAGCAGACGCCCTGGTCCAGAGAGACATACAAGTGCTTTGAGTGCACTGAGTATTTATTTATTTATTTTTATCTTCTGCTGTTAGGGCTAATATGTAAATCCCTACTATTCCACCAGTGTATCCTGTCATTCAAATGATTTCGAAAGGTATTGGAATGTGTTGTGTTTTAAGGACTGACTTTAAATGTTCCTCATATTTCTTCCTCTGTTTTTCAGGATGCCTTTGTGGAGCTCTACAGTCACCAGAGAGCATCTCTGTTCCACCCCTGGCCCTATTTAAAGACAGTCTTTGGTCTGGCAGCACTGGGAGCAGCAGGAGTCACCATCGGTGCCCTTTTCTCTCAGAAGTGATTGTGGTGAAGTTGATGATATCCAGATCATCAACATCCGTCTTTCTTTCACTGTTTCTCCTCTGGCTTTTGAAGGCCCTTGGTTTTTTTTATCAGCGTAGCACTGCCCTGCTGTTCCATCCATGTTCTGGAGCTGTCCTTGAGACTAAGTGGAAGAAATGCATTTGGGGGAAAAAAAAACAAGACCTAATATAACTATCACTGCCATGTATAGATCTAGATATGTATATATTTACACATATAAAAGCACACACAGCACAGAGCACAACTCCAAAATTCATGGACCACATAAGCACACACAAATGGCGGTTAGTTCTATTGTTGCAAACATTATTTACACTTGAACTATGATGAAACTTTCAGAAGGCCATGTCTGATACTTATTATGATTTCATTACTTTGTGTGTAGCATGAAATGATATCTGTATAGCATAGGAGTTAAACCCCCCCACCCCAAAAAAAAAAAGGAAAAAAAAAAAAAACGTTTTGAAGCAAGAGACTGCGATGAATGCTCCATTGTCTGAATGCATAGTGGATAGCTCCTTTAATTTTTTTTTTTTTTTTTTTTGCATGATAGCCTTTTTAGCATGGAAAAGTACCACCTGTGTAGGACATTGTTGGCTATATTTTTGTTCTTTTTCTTTTTTTTTTTGGGAAATCCTTCTCCTTCTCAACTGTTTCTCAGCATACCTCTCGAAAGGAGCAGATGCTATTTGTCTCTCATTAGGCATGCTCGTCTGTTTGATTTGGCGGGCGAATCTCTTGGTTTGTCCTTGCAGTAAAACTGCTAAGGTTGCTTTGAACAGCTTAAAAGTTGTTTTTCTGGGATATACCACACCTGAATGTATAAAGACCTGTCTCTGTGCATGGTGTGACACTCTAGAGACACTTAACCTTCGTCATCTCATCTGGTGTGTATTTGCTTTCATTTCACATCCTTTTTTTTAAAAAAAAAAAAAAAAAAAAGAAAAGAAATGGAAGAAAGTGAAGGAAATTTTTGAGGGCTAAAATCTATCATGTAAAATTTATTTTAGCAACAGGACAGCAGGATCCATGTAGAGAGATGTAAAAGTGTGTGTGTGTGTGTGTGTGTGTGTGTGTGTGTGTGTGTGTGTATTTGATTGTAAGTAGAACGTGTTGAGAGAGCTTAGCCAGAAAAGGTGGGTATATCTCAGCCACTACAGCAAAAAGAGAAAAAGCAGGGCAGCTGGGGGCAGCCAGGTGTGGCAGGTAGTTGAAGGGGAATTGGGAGGGGGCAGGTGAGGTACAGCAGAGGGACTCCAGCTGGAAACAGAAACTTCATTCAGCCTTGCACAGATGGCATCCAGGAGGCAAAAGCTTGAGAATGAAATATAATAATTATAATAATAATATAGTAAGAATATCAATAATCCTATCAACATTTTATTATTGTTTTCTTGAAAAAAACAAATTTCCCATACATTATTTCCTCGTTATTAGAAAGTTATACATTGGGACACACCTGGACAATTAAGATGGTGCAATGGTGGTCTAATGACCCACTGGAGAAAAATCTATCATTTCAACTATCGGACTTCCGTATATTCCATTCATCAAGTACAGAACCTTGACTGCTGTGCCAGCACTGCCCACTGAAGAACCCCTGAAAAAGTGCTTGGGCTCCCCACCTTTCCGTGTGCTCCCGTAGGAGCTGTAGGAGTCAGCTTGAAGTTGAAGTTGACAACCTGAACCTGTGTGCTTCTGCTGCTGCTTTCATCCTGTATGGACATTGTGTGGAATCAGTTATTCCATTGCTAATTGTAGCACATCCGTCTGTCACATTCAGCTGGGGGGGTAGAAATCTTTGACAATCATGGTGAATCTCATGTAAATATTGTAACCATTCATTTTATTATATCAAGTTAATGGACTTTTTTGTCTCCAGAATGAAAGTCATCAAAGAATCACTCGGGCTGAACAGCAGAACTAGTGTTTCATGTTCGAAAGGTACAAAAAAAAGCAAAAAAAAAAAAAAAAAAAAGCAAAAAAATTTAAAACATGGACATAATACGATGTTAACCTTCTGCTATGAATGCAGATGTATCATGTTAATAATGTATCTTATGAGTATCTATGGGAGAGAATTGAAGACTCGCACTGCAACATCATGTATTTAAATGGCTGCTAATAAGATGTGTAGCTCTCAGCAATGTAACATCCTTGTCATCGGGACACCGTATGATGCTGCTTTATGATACAGCAAAAAACTGCCACTGGTGAGGAGCTGTGCTGAAATCTCCCCTCTCTGTAAGCTTCACTCATCAGAAAAGGGCGTAAAGCTCAGACAGCCTTTGTGTGATTGTATAAACACTCCGACTCAAGAGGAACTGTTGTTTGCCGAGTTTGACAACTGAGGTCAGGGATTAAGTTTCCCAAAAGAAACTTCTGTAGATAAGATTTTGTAGACAAAATACTGCATCTGGTAGTTGGATTTTTTTGTTGTTGTTGCTTTTAAACTGCACAAAAAAAAAAATCTTTGTTTATTTTATTTTTTCATTTTATTTTATTTTTCATTTCATTTTATTTAATTTAATTTTTTTTTTTTTTTAGGGAAAGAGGGCTCAGGCCATGAGGTGATCCTCCATACCTATCTAGTGTAAATTTACAGAAAAGGTAGCACGCTAAGCTGTAACCTTAACTCAAGTTGACTTGTGGAAAGTGTTACAAATTGCCATTATTGCGGTGTTGGGTACTCTTATTATTTCCCTGATCAGCACCTTTCAAAAACAGAATCTGACATGTCTCCTTTGTCCCCAGGAGTAATTATAATGCAACAAAATGATTTTGAATGAAAAAAAGAAAAGTTGAAAAGTAATAACTGCAAAAGATTTCAGTGCAATCTTAGAGCCTCAAATCTTAAAACTTGTGAAACTGTTTTGCAGTATGTTTGCAGTTTTAATTGGACAACGTTCTCATTGATTATGTTGGCTGGGGCAGGGTTTTGTGGGGTTTTTTTATTTTATTTTTTATGCGTTTTCTAGAGTTCGTCCTGGTTTTATACTTTTTTGTTATTTAATATATATGTATATTTTATTATACAAATCCAATATCAAAAGTTGGGATGCTGTGTAAAATGAACATAAAAACAGAATGCAATGATTTTTAATCTCATAAACCCATATTTTATTCTTAATAGAACATAGAAAGTATATAAAATGTTTAAACTGAGGAAATGTGCTAAGAAGACAATGACATTTCTGGATCATATTCACATATGGCTTCTTCTTCGCATGGTAAAAGCTTTAACTGGCCATCGTGGATGACACAGTGAACTGTGTTCACAAACAATGATTTTTGGAGGTGCTTTTGAATCCATGCCGTGATTTTCATTACAGAATCATGCCCATTTTTATAGCAGTGCTTCCTGAGCGCCTGAAGATGATGGGCATACAATATTGATTTTTCACCCTTGTCCTCTGCATACAGACTCTTACAGAATCTTTTGTGTACTGTGTAGTACTGTACTGTAAATAAGATATTCTAATTTTATTTTGAGTAACATCAAATTGTTGAACTAGAAATTGGAACTTGAAAAAAGATTGGAAATTAGAGATTGTTCCACAGTTTGTAGATATAGTTTTTTGCACATTGGTGAACCTTTGCCCATTTTAATGTTTTAATAATTATACCCAATCATGTTACTAACTTGTTGCCAAATAACCTAATTAGCTTTAAAATATTCCCCTATTTTTTCTCTTTAGTAACACTTACTTTTCAAGTTTTTTGTTTCCCTGTCCCAACTTTTTTGGGATGTGTTTTAGCCAATAAATAAACTAATTATAATAATTATAAATATAAATTATAATAATGATATATTATAATTTTTTTTTTTTTTACCTAAAAACTTGTTTTCTTAGCTGAAACATTTAATATTTTATAATATAATCAATGAAAGTGAATAAAATATGGGTATATGAGATTGTCTAAATGATTGAGTTGTTTTTATTTATATTTTGCACAGCATCCCAACATTTTTGCATCAGGGGTTGCATAACATTCGTTCTCCCATTACAAAAAAATAAAAATAAATTCAAAGCCAAAAAAAGGACATTTTCCAGCATCTTAATTGGAGTTAATTGCATATGCGGCGAAACGAAGATTCATGATGAAAAAAATCTGAAAGTCTTATCTATACCCTACATATCTCCCTTTTACCACTATGCATTGTTAATGTTTATGTCCAATGATAAAGCATGAAATCATTGCTTTGGTTTCTTCATCAGTTTAATTATCAAAGTGGGAGTGTTTATCTGAGTAAAGATGGGAGGCTTTTCCGCTGTGTGAACTGATCGGTTCTAATTTCTGTCTTTATGGCAGTACCACTAGGTATTTAACCTGTTATTTACATTATGTATGAGTGTGATTGTTTTTTTTTTTATATATGATTATTATTATTATGATTTTGGAGTTGCTTTCAGCTATGTGATTTTGTATGAATTTCTGCAGAGTCTTGTTTTCAGAAAAATAAGCCCTAAACTGTTCTTTGACATTGTATGTAATTCTATGTTTAAAAAAAAAAAAAAGAAAAAAAAAGAGGTTAATGCACTTTTTTTTGTCTGTTTAGGCAGCTAACATCAGAGAACCTGTTCCAAACCATGCCACAACGAAAGAGCCAAGCTATTCATAACATTCATTTTGTTCGGTTTTGTACCTTTTATTTCACAGGGTAGCACTAAATTTCATTTACCGAACCTATAAACCTGAACAAAATTTCCACATTCTTTTGTATATTAAAAAGATAATACCTAGTGGATCATAGTTTACTGTACTTTATTATCAGACCCTCTTACTGTAGTCTTACTTGTTTGTTTCACTTTCGAAATGTAGCCCGTGAAAACCACTGTTCAAGCTGTTGTTATGTTGTATTTTTGTTTTAATTTATACTCATAACACTTTGGTATTTCCAATGTGCCCATAGTCTTCTTCCTATCATAAGCTAAAAATTCTGAGTTCTAATTAAAAGAAAAAAACCTGCCTTACCATCTGCGATCTGTCACTGAATCATTGAATCAAATTTAATCCATAGCACTCTGTTATAATCTGTCACATTTTTCTATTGTGTGTGTGTGTGTGTGTGTGTGTGTGTGTGTGTGTGTGTGTGTGTGTGTGTGTGTTAAATAATCCTCTGTTTAACTTGAGCTCGTTGAGATGAGTGTGAATAAGAAAACGTGTCTTATGTACTTTAGTCAACACATCAGAAACATCAGGACCCTAGAGTGAGGAGTCTGTGTGTGTGTGTGTGTGTGTCTGTCTGTCTGTCTGTCTGTCTGTCTGTCTGTCTGTCTGTCTGTCTGTCTGTCGTCTGTAACCTACTGAGATTGTTCTCAGTAGTTTCCATCACTGTGTCATAAGTGCTACAGCAGACATCTCACAGCTTGTCAGACGTTCCAAAACTCTAGCATTACCTCCGGACCTGCTGGAAATGAAAGAGATGGTCACAGCGACGCCGGTGCTGGTGTTCACACTCGTTTCTTCAAGCATTAATTTCTTCACGTCAGTAAGGACAACTGGGGTGTTTTTTCTAGCTGCAGGGCTTGAACTGCTGCAATCCCACTGGAAATCTCCATCATTCGACATTACACCAAACTAACCTCCTCCTGCATTCAAAGCCCCCCACAGCTGATTCACAACCTCCTCTTTAGAGAAAAAGGAATGAAAAACGCAAGCTTGGAGAGTTTCACCCTCGGGAATGGCAAGGCAAATTTAGCTCAGGTTTTCGAGTTCTGGTGCAAATACGATCCTCTCAGCGCATGAAATATTTGAAATGTTTGGAAGAAGGAGAATTTGTAAGGTTTGTTTTTTATGCTTGTCTTCATGGACTGCCTGTGTGCACTGCTTGGTAAATGTGCACAGCCAAAGGGGGAAAATTTGAGCTCTAAATATCCATACTTGTGATGAGGGAATTATTATTAATTTGAAAGAAACACAGAAAACGTAATTACAATCCACTAATGCCAGTAATGTTTGCATGGGAATTTTATATTTATTTGCAGAATCCCATATGAGACAATTTTTCCATTAATCTAATATTTTAATCAGAAATTTCAAGTTCTCTAAACTGACTACAAAGAAAATCTCATTTAAAAATAGGATCAAAATATTTAGTAACATTTTCCCTACCTATATTTTTTAATCTTGATTATGCATGAATTACATTCAGAAAGCAGTCAGTCTACTCAGTACATTTTGTACATTTAAGCAATAAAAACGGAAATAAAAACTCAATAATCAATGATGAGGTGGTGTGATATGGCCTGATGTGATGCAGTTACTGTTACCTGTACCAGAATTATACATTTTCTTTTAACAGCATGCCCCAAAGTGTTTTTTTTTATCTTATATTACAGCAATTTGCCATTGCTGCCAGAATTTCTTTCTTTGTGCACAACATATAATATTGCAAAATCTCTACAAAACCCATTAGTTCCTGTTATTACCCTTATATCCAGCTTCTATTTAATTTTTTCCCTCTTGATATTGTCTAGTTTCAAAGAAACCACAAAATACAAAGCCCTTCACGTTTACCTCTGACTGATACAAAGCTCAAGCACTGTAGACTTCTCCTAAAAATGCTACAAAAGCATCCCTTCACAAGTTACTGTATAAACAATTACACACTTTTTAAACTGTTTAACTGGTGCACCTCTGTAAATTGTTACTATAGAAACAGCAATGTATTAGGATGTGATTTAATTGACAAAAACAACATTTAATGGCATTTAAAAAGGTTTCATTCGCATGATTATGCCAGTTTGATAACTTAGTATATAATTTAAACACTTTTTAAAGTTAAATTAAAGTGTTATTATTTGTTTTGCGATCTTTTTTATTGTTTAAGCAGAGGACTATTTTGTAGTAAAGTCATTATAAAGGTAAACACTGACAAATTTACCTCACATTTAAAAAGAATAATAAAGTCAATGCAAAAGACTTGATTTCTTCTTAAAAAATTTAAAAATTCTATTAATTGAGGTCTTCAATTGATTTGGATAACATTCCATTTTAAATATCCACACTTCAGACAATGTCTATTTTACATTAGATTATTCTTATTGTTTAGATAAACAGCTGGAATTTATTTAATTAATTAATTCAGTTAAATTAAATTTATTTCCTCTTGCGTTGCTGAAAGCAGAAGCGAGTTATTTACCGTGGGAGGGCAACTCTAAACTGGGTATTACTTTTCACTGGTATGGTAACACTAACCTGGAAAAGGGAATGAAGTGTTTCTTTAAAGGTGAATTAAAGTACCTAATAAGTACAAGGATTACATTTTCAGGCTTGTTTCAAAGACAGAGGAAAAAGATTGATTGCATATAAATATTTTGGACAACCATATTGTTGTTAGAAACAAGGACCTGAATTTGATTGATTAGTTAAACTAGTCATGTTCCTCTACAAGTAGCTTTTACAGTTAACATTGTAAGAGTGGCACATTTTCTGTCTGCCTGTGAAGTTTGTGAACCTCAACATACTATAAATACATACATACATACATACATACGTACATACGTATATACATAGAAACCTAATTCTGTGCTGAGATAATCTTACACTTTAGGCATTGGTATTCAACATAACATCACTTGTGCTAATTGAGGCAAAAGCTTACATCTAAACTGAATACTACCCCCCAAACTTCACCCGAAAAAAACCCACTCGGATGAAATAAAATGTTTTACATGTTAATAGGTACTGTTATGTGTTCATCATTGCTTCACAGGGATTTTACTGTTCGGGTCATTCATAAACTGATCATTTGGGCCCCTTACATGTAATCCATCTTTGGAATTTTAAGTTCGTTTAGTCCTAATCTGGGCCAGACATTACATCGTTTTCCATTCAATTCAACACAAATTAATTTTGTAGTAGACAAAGAAGCCCTTTGTCACCATAGTTATATTTTGCTTCAAAGCTTGTGCAGTTTATGCTGTAAAGTGGTAACATATTGTATTGCTAGTTTTTTTGCCTGCCCAAACAACAGTTCTGTCTAATGCACAGTAGACCAGTGGCACCCAACACAGAAAGTGTTGGCTCAGTGGTTAAGACTTTATAATAATGATCCTAGGGATGACAATTTGGACTCTTAGATTAAGACTCTTGACCCTAGGCTGCTATATTGTATCCTGAAAAGATATAAGGACAGGTGGCTTCCTGGAGGTAAAATCTCATCATAAGAAAACACTGTTTTCTTCTCACACTGTTTCTGTTCCTGCAGAAATCATGATCAAAACCTGCCTGATTCCAGTTATGTATTTATTTTTTGTTTGCATGGACTAACTGCATTTTCTAACAATTCTATTTTTTTTCTAAACATAATCCAATTTGTCATCATAATTATGCTAGAGCAGAAACATACAATTCCAGTATATTGTTTGCCATGGAACAGCCACAAAGAACAAGCAGGTAATGAGAGAATGTATACACTGGTACGCTTAAAATGGCAGCCTACTTTTTGACTTGTAAAAGACAAGCATGACACTGGCATAATTTAAATAGGGGCAGACAGGAACCAACTTTAAAAGCTATTGGCAGGGCTAAAAAAGCATGTTTTAGGTTTAAGGGTGTCAACTAATGATGGCAAAACAAAGCTTCTAACCAACTGTACTGACAAAATGCTCATTACTCCACACTTTAAGTATGCATCAGAAGCCTCTAGTGGTCAAAAATATAAGCGTTTGTTGCATAAACTGTTTTAGATGACATCACAGTGTACAAGATTAGGACAAATAAATCAGATGAATTTATTATTATTACATTACATGAGAAAAATGTAATACACGTACGTTAATTCTAATGTAGGTGTATAAAACTTTTCTCTATAAATAACTTTGTTATCGCTGGTAGAGCAAGGTTTAATTTTTACAATTATGTATTTAAGTTTAAAATCTACAAAAGTATAGTGTTTAACTGGACAGTGAATGGTTTTACTTGAAATGTGCAAGGACTGGGTTTAAAAGAGTGAAAATAGTTGTGCAAGGTCAAAGTCTAGATGACTTCATACAATATGGCATTTCAAGAGAATTTTTAGGAACCAATCCCTGAACCTGGCTTTAAATCATCATCAGTGACACCACAGAAAATCAACACGACCATAAATACAGAACTTTGCTTGAAAGTATTATACAGACATACAGTACAGTACTGTGCAAAAGTAAAGGGAGAATGCTTTAAAAAATAAACGTGTTAAGCTTTCAGGTCAGGTATCCTCAATGCTGAGAAATACAGGCAAATACTTATCAATCATGCATTATCATTACAAGGGCATCTGACTTCTTCATCAAAGAGAACAACAAGGAGTTTTGAAAGTAATAGTTTTGGCCCCCACGGAGTCTTGATTTCAACATCATAGAGTCTGTCTGGGATGACATGAAGAGACAGAAGGATTTGGTTCAAATTTTTTGGAACAACCTACCTGTCTCGTTCCTTCAAAAACTCTACATAGAAGTGCAAGTTTTGCAGGCAAAGGGTGGTCACACCAAAAGCTTAATTTGGATTTCTTTTCTGTTAATACTGTTAACTTTCTCTTTTGTTCATTGATAAAAAATAAACTATTAACACACAGCATTCTTTTTTTACTGCAAGTTTTTTTTACAAGTGCCTAAAACTTTTTCATATATGATATGATATAACATTTTTATACACTGTTTTTCAACATAACAACGGGGTTGTTAACTGTGGCTAAATCCTCTTTAAAAAATAAATTTATACTACACCAAAACATAGACAAAAACAAACAAGCAAACAAACAACCACAAAGCACTGTTATGAGATAATTGGTGCTTCACTTATGTCTCACCAAATGGCTTGGGGTATTCCTAAAAGGGACATTTTAAACGCTTCCAAGGGAGTTCACCAGGGGACTTGTTAGATTGTTAGTCCCTTCTGAGTCTCTGTATGTGCAAACCATCACATTTTCTTTAAAACAACATATAACAATTAACTGCATTTTATTGGGACCTGGGCTTTAGTGCATTTTATTTGTTCATAGTACTAGCTATTCCATCACCTTCCATTTACTTACACAGTAATATCCATCACATCCTTATGCTTTCTTCTGGTAATGTTTGTTCTCTAAAAAATAGTTAGCAGTTAGGATTTTTCCACTGAAGTGTCGTTAACTATAAACTTGTACTAACATGGTGCAATGGTTAATTCGGTGTTAACCCTGTTCTTATTATCACAGTACACTGTCGTCACACTCATGACTAGCAGGTTCTTTTGCAGTCACACACCAAAAAGACTATGTTTATGGGTAAGCAATGTACAGAAACAGAAATGGGTAGCTGTCCCTTTATTATTAACATCTCCCTGCTATCTCCCCCTGACAGCCTGTGATCTGTCTCAGACCCCTAAGACTCAGCCTGCCCATTCTCATCCTTAGGCTCTTGGGTTTCAGGGCCTGTAGTTCAGCCTGAAGCTCAGAACTTGAAAGTCTGCTTTTCAAAAAGAATTTCTGTTTGATTCTTGTACAATAGAACTTTGTGTGCACACAGACTTTGTGATTGTTATCCTAGTGGGTTGGAAAACATATTGCTTTTTGTTTCTTTAGTCTGAGAGTCTGACTTAGCATCATGTACATTTTATAGTTTATGCAATATTAATGGCTATTTAAATTTAAAGTTTTAAAACACAGAAAAACCCCCCAATGATCCAATTGAATCAACCATTCCTGGGTTTACTGCATAAAAGTCTAGAATTTACAGAGGATGACTGCAAACAAATAAAAAAAATCAAACAAACAATAACATCTAATGAGTGTTGTGTCTGTGGGTGGAAATGCTGACGATAGATGAATATGAGTAGAAATGCCTTTTTTTTAACTGACAGGTAGAATATAGTAAATAATCAAATAATCGGTCAGATGTGTTGAGCAGAAAATCATCCCAAAATTTCACTTCTGTTAGACAGTTAGACTCAAATACATAGTGGAATTTCAGAAAGTGATTAGATACAAGTATGATTTATAAGCTAGTGCCATATAAAATACTAAAACTAAAACCATAGCTTTAAAATAAATGCTATGGTTGCAATTAACTCCCTGGTTGGTTCATTCTCAGTTCAGTTCAGGGTTGGCTCCTTCAACCCTGAAGGTTTACGTGTCGCGGCTTATATTACCCCGCCTGGGGGGTAATCGCTGGGTAGGCACCCTCTTGTGACACGTTTCCTCCACGGCGCCCAGAGGTTGAGGCCTGGGACGTGACCCAGAGTGCCTGTCTGGGACTTGGCCGTTGTGTTGGTGGCTCTATCTGAGCCCCCCTTCGAGCCCCTGGCCGAAGTGGCCCTTATGGACCTGTCTGTAAAGACCGCTTTCCTTCTGGCAATTTTCTCCCTGAAGAGGGTTGGGGACCTGCAAGCTCTGTCCGTGGCCCCGTCTCGCCTGGAGTTTGCCCCTGGCATGGCCAGTGCATTCCTCTAACCAAAACCTGGGTAGGTACCTAAGGTGCCTACGGCTCCCTCACGACCTGTCGTGCTGCAGGCATTTTGCCCTCCTCCGTTCTTAGCCCCTGACCAGGAGAAGCAAAACTGGCGAGCACTGGACACTTATCTCCACAGGACGAGTCCAGGGAGGAAGTCGGAGCAAATGTTTGTCTGTTATGGCCCTAACAGGAAGGGATTTTCTGCCAATAAGCAGACTCTCAGAAGGTGGGTAGTGGATGCTATCTCATCATCTTACGAGTCCTCTGGTCTCCCTGCTCTGCTCAGGGTCAAGGCTCCACTCGGAGTGTGGCGGCCTCTATGGCCTGGTCCGCTGGAGTCCCACTCCAAGACATCTGCAACGCCGTGGGCTGGTCCATCCCCCTAACCTTCGTCAGGTTTTATGACCTGGACCTTAGAGCCACTCCGGGCTCCTCTGTCCTACGTGCTGGTTGCAAGGCTCTCTCACACTTGGGAGGGTTTGTTCAGTGTGGCGTGATTGGACACTCGTTCCCAAAGTGTTGCGACGTAGCTCAAGTTCCCGAATGGGGAAAGTCTCTATGTTACGTATGTAACCCTTGTTCCCTGAGGGAACGAGATGCTGCATCCCTGGGCCACACTAATGTCGCTACCTCTGCTCAGCCATTTTGTAGCTCCTGGTTTTTGCGACGTCGCCCGCCGATGAGGTCACAACTTGCCTATTGGCCAGATTTCACAAGTGGTTCAGAGCGTGGACAAAAGCGTTGCGACGCAGCGTCTCATTCCCTCTGGAATCTAGGGCTACATATGTAACCTACAGATGTAAATGCACTAGTTGTGGATTGTTCTTTCAGTGTACATGTTTATAGTTAGGTTTAGGTCTGGGGACTGGAATGGTCTTGCCAAAAACTCAATGACATTTTTGTCTTTTGTTTGTTGCTAAACAAGGTAGCAAGACATTGCAAAATGTAGGCACTTAGGTTTTTTTGGTTATATTAAGAAAATCTTTTTTTTTTTTTTCCAAATAGATGCTGGCATGAAGACTTGGTGAGCCCCAAATGCCACCATCCTCTGCATAATTTCAGCTGTGATCTTTGGAGAATTTTATAAAAAAAATTTTATTTCAGTAACCTTCTTACTATGCATCAGTACAGGATGCGCTTCTCTTCCAGGCAGGTTCATTACAGCTTCAGTTAAGAGCCTTTAGGTAGGTAACTATTTTTTATAGCCAGTGATTTGTTAATGAAGGTTAAACACTTTTCTGTTTATGGATTTTCAAATTTTCTATTTTGGCCTCTGTGTCAGGTAAAATATAAAATATAAATGAGAACATGCTTCAGTCCCAAATTGTTCATAACAAAATAGATAATACTAAATATATATATATATATATATATATATATATATATATATATATATATATATATATATATATATATATATATATTACAAATATATATATTTGTATATTGGCTTCCTTGTGATGCATATATCATCCAGAAAATGCAAGTTTCATTTCCAACAATGGGAAAAAGCAAATATCTTATGTAGTTTCTAAAAGACAATATTAAATATTAAACAAAACAGTTTACACCAGTCAACCTGTTCAAAATTGTACACACCGTGGCTCTTTATGTATCGTGTGTTGAATGGGTATAAATTTGTATAAATTCTGTTATTGTGTATTTCATGATGTACAACCTTAAGTCTATTTAACTGTGAGGTTAAGCAAATTACCATAAGCATGTCTGTTAGTAAAATATATACCTTTTTTTTTTAGATCCCATATATTTTTGACCAATATCTCTGGGCCTGACTATATGTAGATATAGTTTTTATAGAGACAAAATGAAAAATAACTTTGCATTGCATTCTGGGGAAGGGAACCAGGCCGTGTCCACAGCATCAAACTATCCTCTTTGTGCCCAGAAGCAATCAGGAAACAATAGCGAATTAATTTATGCATGGAAGTCAAAGACACTTCTTCACGGTGTGAGCAGAAATATGTAGATCTCTCTTAGTTGGGCTTTTCCATTCTGACACAGAGAGCCTAGGCTTGGCCATCTGCTAGTTTTAATAGGTCACCAACAGACACATTTCTTCTTGAAGTGTGCAGGGTGCTTGGGGGACTGCCGAGACAATGACAGTGCTGTCAGTGCACAGCAGCATGTTGCGATCGAATGTGCTCAACATGAGCAAGGAGCCAGAAGATGATGCCAGGGTCTGCAGGGAGAGAAAAAAAAGAGGGAATGAAGGGGAAATGAAAATGTTTACAAAGGCAACCAGTGCAAAAAAAAACACAACAAACTGCTGCTGCTGCAGATGCAGATGCATATACAGTCCCAGAGCAGGGTCTGCTCATTCCTGACACACTGGGCAGAGAACAAGTGAATTTCCATTGTAAATGTGCCTCCCTGTACACTCTGGAGGTGCTGTGCTAATTAAAGCCACATTAGGATGATGGGGAAAGTTTGAGCTGGATGTATGACATGTCATGTTGTGTGAGGAAAATCGTATATTGAAACTTTCCAAGTATAATGTCATACCACCTATCACTCAGTTTATCCAGCTGAAATCATTGCAGAGTTACATATGTTCATTTGCAATCAGTATATTCAAAATATACTATTTTGATTATACTAAATATTACCAATTAAATCAGTATGTTCATATATGTTTGGCAGAGAATAATCATTGGAAAACTGTATCAGATAGTATAGACCATAGAGTGCCAGATTTGAAGTGAAACTAAACAGTATGTAAAAACGTTTTTGAGCACAATCATTATAGTTATTACCTACACTTACTATTAACAGCAATGCTGCATGATCATTATTAATATCTGTTATTCATTTCTCTAAAGCTTACAAAATATTCATCCTTTCTCCGGTGTATTTAACTGAGCCAATAAAAAACAAGAAAAAATCTAACCCTAGACTGATCATTTAATGGTTCTCTATTTGACTCTGATTCTTACATAAGGAAATCCCATGTTTATTTAATGATCTACAAAGTCAAGTACCTATTTAACAGACTAGAATTTATTTAAGTATATTTTTAGTAACATGAGGCAGCCAAAATCCAATAGATTATTTAAAACCTTGGCAGGCCATCAATACACAGGCCTTTCACACATACCTGAATCAATCCACCTTACAGATTTACAGACTTACAGAAACCATCATTATTATAGAGAAATGCAGTATAACAGAGCACTGCATCACAGACAGGTAGCTCATGCAATAAGAATGAATTCCATTCACAAGTCTTTTTTCACTGCAGCCACAGCTGCACATAGATCATCTCAAGTAAAAGCATTAATATTAACCTCATAAAATGATCCTGGGTTTTTTGTTCATTTTTGTTAATTTGTTCTGGCCATTACGGTTTTCCTGGGAAAAATCCATCTTCTAATTCAACTAATTTCTAAAATCTTTCTTCTAAAAATCAATTTCTTCTCCTCTGTCAGCCAAAATAAAATGAACAAAACAGCTATTTAATCCACACATATATATTTGAGCTTGTGCAGTGTGCTACAGATGTGGGTTTTAAACTCTGGCCATTTAATCAAAAAATGTGTAAAGGCTGACATTACTTTATGCTTGCTAGCTCGGCAATTTAAAATCCGTTCAGTTAATGCAACATGCATCAAGCAACATGTAGGTAGGCAGAGGTAGAAAGTAACGAATTAAAATTACTCGCGTTACTCTTCTTGAGAATTTTTTTGTGTACTTCTGCTTTGTAAAGTAGTTTTTAGTAATTTTACTTTTACTAAAGTATGTATTGCACTTAACTACATTTTAAATCATATCTGCTACTGAGTAAAAAAAGAAAAGAAAAGAAAATTATGCAAGAGGAAAAAGAATTGTGCCCCTGAAACTAATACACTGATTGATTGATGGTCGGAGAACAAACACTCTAAACTCACTAGAAAGAAATATGAAGACGGTCAAGACAGATGCCAGTGATGCAGACACTAATAACCAAGAAATTCCATCGAATCAAAAGTTATTCAATGTGTGCTTTAGAATTCTGAATCTGCATTTGTGATTTCTCTTATTATCATAAATCACATTATACCAGAAGATTTATTTTGCTGCAAAAGAGCATAACTAACATTAGACCCAAGTCTTGCACTGTGGTGTTTTTATTTTGTTATTGTTATTACTTTACTTAGTACAGGTGTTCCTTCAAATTAAAAACAACTAGTTTGAGATTCATACCCCCTTGTCCTTTTTGAACTACACTACACTGCAAGTGTACATTTTAAATAAGCTACATTTTACCTTCACTTGAGTAGATAAGTAAAATTGCATTAAAGTAACTACTTTAACTTGAGTAGAATATTTTACTACACTTTCCACCTTTGGCTAAAGCCATTCGTGCTGCTGATTCTGAAGGCCTGAAGATTCCTTTGACCCCAGTAACATGATGTGATGGCTGATAGGATTGGATAGAAACTCTACCGTAAACTTACATTCAGTTGCGCTTCTCCTTAAAGAAACTCTATGAAATTAAGAGAATAGACTATTGGGAATAATTGAATACATATTACAAACATATATTAAAATGTAAATCAGCAAATCTTGCTGGCCCTGACAGGCCGCCACTTTTAAAACTATTTATGTGTGTGTGTGTGTGTGTGTGTGTGTGTTTCACATCAGGTGCAGATAATAATGTTGTTACTTCTTTAGGTTGTCCTAATTTTGATACCAGAAACATCCCACAAGACCTGCTGTTCTGTAGATGCTCTGAACCAGTCATCTAGCCATCATAACTTGGTCCTTGTCAAAGTCACTCAGATCCTTACACTCGCTTATTGTTCCTGCTTCCATCACATCAGCTTTGAGAACTGACTGCTTCGTTGCAGTCTCGACAGGTTACAGTGTAATAAGATAATGATAATCACTGAATAATGTTCACTTCACCTTTCAGTGGTTTTAAAGGCTGATTGGTTAATATATCCCAAGTGTCCCAAAAGTCTCCACACATATACATGTTTAATAAAATTAAAATGTTAATTAAAAATGGCAACAATTTAAATGTTATTTTCTGCCACTTTTGATGAATGACTTTTTTTCACATTTTGACCAGTTTGTGATGAATGCACAGCAAATGCACAAGTTCTGCAATGTTGCAGCATCTCACTTCACACCATTGCAGAACTTGTGCATTTGCTGTAGAATGTTAACCACTTAAACTTGCACTAATTTGTGGAAGACAAGACTGTTTTCTAACAGTGCAGCTATTCAAGTAAGGAAAGAAAAACCATAGTGCTTTTTGCACTATTAAGCTAAACCTATCTTCTGTCCCATACAGAAGCCCATTCAATTCACTTTACACATGTATGATTCGACATTACACATGATGTTACTAATGTTACTTATAATATGGACACAATATGCAGACTGTTATAATAAACTATATACAATATACATCTGGCCTTTTTCAATTCAATTTAATTCGATTAATTTTTATTTGTGTAGCACTTTTAACAATGAACATTGTCTCAAAGCAGCTTTACACAGATAATGTGGTGATTAAAAATGAATATGTTCTTTTTAAGTAAGTTTGTCCATGATGAGCAAGCTGGTGGCGACTGTGGCAGGACAAAACTCCCGAGATGGCATAAGAAAGAAATCTTGAGAGGAACCAGACTTAAGAGGGAACCCATCCTCATCTGCTGATCATCTGGTGATCAGAAGCGAAAAGAAGTCCTGAGTCGATGTAGCAGTCTGTTGACATTAACTACAGTCCAATCCATCCTCGAGGCTCCCGTTCTTACTCCAGAATTTCATGGAACAACCCAAGGCGTTAATGAGAAACCGTCCCAAGCTGCACAGAGTGGCCTCCAATCGAAGAGAACACCATCTAGAGGCAGGCCTGAACGAAGTGGGAAGATCCAACTAGTTTTTCTGCATCCTGTAACAACATCTTATTTCTAATTTTAGCAATATTTCTAAAGTAAAAGAAGGCGATCCTGGTAATATTATTCACATGAGCCTCAGAGGAAAGACTAGGGTCAATAATCACACCAAGGTCTTTGACTGCTGTACACGCTGAAACAGAAACACCATCCAGAGATGCTACTTAATCGGAAAGTTTGCTTCTAGTTGCATGTGGTCCTAGTAAAAGTACCTCCGTCTTATCTGAGTTGAGCAGAAGAAAGTTAACAAGCATCCACAGTCTAATGTCCTTTACACACTCCTCAACATTATTAAGCTGATCTCTCTCATCTGGCTTTGCTGAGATATACAGCTGTGTATCATCAGCATAGCAATTGGAGCGAATACCATGTTTATGTATAATTTCACCTAGAGGCAGCAAATATAAAGAGAAAAGCAGTGGGCCTAAAACAGATCTTTGCAGAACACCAAACTTTACCTTAGAGAGTGTGGAGAACTCACAATTTACATCAACAAACTGATAGCAATCAGTCAAATGAGACCTGAGCCAAGAGAGAGCTGTTCCCTTTATTCCAACAACGTTCTTAAGTCTAGCAAGCAGTATAGTATGATCAATGGTGTCAAAAGCTGCACTAAGGTCGAGCAAAACAAGTAAAGGTCATTTTGTGTAGTGTTAGAACTCCTTCTGCAGATTATACATGTGTAGAGTCTGCCCCTTAGTGGAGATATTCTAAAACTGCATATTCTATATAATGCTATCCTATTAAATATTAATATTTCATATGTACTTGCTTGTGTTTGTCTTTTAACTCGGCATAGTGCAAAGTAAAATCACTTTTTTCCTGACGATACTAATTAAGTGAAAGAAATTTTATTCAGGCTGGTTATTATACTCGTGTATACACTGAGATGTTGATAATAAAATAACAGCAGTAGCAATAAAACTTCCCTTAGGACAAACTAGGAGACTAGGAAAGAATGCCCCTGTGCACAATACAAATTCCATAAAGATATGGTTTACATAAAATAGGATAAGAAAAGATATACCTTTTTTCGTCCCACAGTGGGGAAATTTCTCTGTTACAGCAGCAAAGAAAAAGAAATGTGCAAATATGAAACATAATACAGTACATGGGTTTGAGGTAAAGATCTTGAGTGGCATGTTTAAAGAGCTCTGATTTTAACACAATAAATTGGAATGCTGACTGACCCCAGGTCCCCTCACCCTACATTGGTACCTGACTTCATTAGCACCCTTGTGGCTGAATTATTCTGAATCTCCACAAAAACACTTTCATCTCTCTTTACATAGACTAACAACTGTATACCAAAAACATCCCACACACCATGACCCAGTCATCTTGCCACAAGAATTTGGCCCCTGCTAAAGTCACTCAGATCCAAAAAACTGTCATTTTTCCTCCTTTTAGTACAACAACTTTGAGAACTGAATGTTAACCTGCTGCCTAACATATCCTATATGCCCCACGGTGAGAAGCTTATGGGCCTTGTAAACAGAAATCATAAGGACATCTATTCAGTATATTGGTTATGTGCAGCAGGCATGGGACAGGGCTTTGGTCCACATCCATCCCTCATTTAGGCAGCCAGTGATGGTCATGCTCCCAATTTTGAGGTATTGCTGAATGCATGTGAAATTCAGTAGTGATTGAGATTCAGCTGATGGAGCACTACTGCATTTATTCATAGGAAGCGAAAAAAAACTACAACATGATATTGTCAAGGACATGGGCTTGATAAGAATGTGTTTGAGCAACCAGGAGAATTCCCCGTCCAAAGGTTGTCCCCCAATATAAAATATAAAATATTTTAAAAATCGCACTCTCTATTATATGTATTCTCTATTATATGAAAATTATATGTATGTATACCTAAAATAATTGTGTAAGTAGAAAAAAACCTGCAAAAATGCATTTACAAACAGTTGAGTTCCCCCCTCCCCTTCCTCACAGTGGTTTGACCCACTGCCTGTTTTCTCAGTTTATCTCACCTTCACTACACACACACACGAGTCAGGTGTGTGTTCATCTCACCTACTCTACACACACAAGTCAGGTGTGCGTTCATCTCACCTTCACTACGCACACACAAGTCAGGTGTGCGTTCATCTCACCTACTCTACACACATGAGTCAGGTGTGTGTTCATCTCACCTACTCTACACACACGAGTCAGGTGTGTGTTCATCTCACTCTACACACACGAGTCAGGTGTGTGTTCATCTCACCTACTCTACACACTCGAGTCAGGTGTGTGTTCATCTCACCTTCACTACACACACGAGTCAGGTGTGTGTTCATCTCACCTTCACTACACACACACGAGTCAGGTGTGTGTTCATTTCACCTACTCTACACACACACGAGTCAGGTGTGTGTTTATCTCACCTACTCTACACACACGACTCAGGTGTGTGTTCATCTCACCTACTCTACACTCGAGTCAGGTGTGTGTTCATCTCACCTTCACTACACACACGAGTCAGGTGTGTGTTCATCTCACCTACTCTACACACACGAGTCAGGTGTGTGTTCATCTCACCTACTCTACACACACGAGTCAGGTGTGTGTTCATCTCACCTACTCTACACACACACGAGTCAGGTGTGTGTTCATCTCACCTACTCTACACACACGAGTCAGGTGTGTTCATCTCACCTTCACTACACACACACACACAGTCAGGTGTGTGTTCATCTCACCTACTCTACACACACACGAGTCAGGTGTGTGTTCATCTCACCTACTCTACACACTCGAGTCAGGTGTGTGTTCATCTCACCTTCACTACACACACGAGTCAGGTGTGTGTTCAGCTCACCTACTCTACACACATGAGTCAGGTGTGTGTTCATCTCACCTTCACTACACACACGAGTCAGGTGTGTGTTCATCTCACCTACTCTTCACACACGAGTCAGGTGTGTGTTCATCTCACCTTCACTCTACACACACAGTCAGGTGTGTGTTCATCGCACCTACTCTACACACACGAGTCAGGTGTGTGTTCATCTCACCTACTCTACACACTCGAGTCAGGTGTGTGTTCATCTCACCTTCACTACACACACGAGTCAGGTGTGTGTTCATCTCACCTACTCTACACACACGAGTCAGGTGTGCGGTTCATCTCACCTTCACTACACACCGAGTCAGGTGTGTGTTCATCTCACCTTCACTACACACACACGAGTCAGGTGTGTGTTCATCTCACCTACTCCACACACACGACTCAGGTGTGTGTTCATCTCACCTACTCTACACACTCGAGTCAGGTGTGTGTTCATCTCACCTTCACTACACACACGAGTCAGGTGTGTGTTCATCTCACCTACTCTACACACACACGAGTCAGGTGTGTGTTCATCTCACCTACTCTACACACACGAGTCAGGTGTGTGTTCATCTCACCTCTACACACACGAGTCAGGTGTGTGTTTATCTCACCTTCACTACACACACGAGTCAGGTGTGTGTTCATCTCACCTACTCTACACACACGAGTCAGGTGTGTGTTCATCTCACCTACTCTACACACACGAGTCAGGTGTGTGTTCAGCTCACCTACTCTACACACATGAGTCAGGTGTGTGTTCATCTCACCTACTCTACACACGAGTCAGGTGTGTGTTTATCTCACCTTCACTACACACGAGTCAGGTGTGTGTTCATCTCACCTACTCTACACACGAGTCAGGTGTGTGTTCATCTCACCTACTCTACACACACGAGTCAGGTATGCGGTTCATCTCACCTTCACTACACACATGAGTCAGGTGTGTGTTCATCTCACCTTCACTACACACACACGAGTCAGGTGTGTGTTCATCTCACCTACTCTACACACACACGAGTCAGGTGTGTTCATCTCACCTACTCTACACACACACGAGTCAGGTGTGTGTTCATCTCACCTACTACACACACGAGTCAGGTGTGTGTTCATCTCACCTTCACTACACACACGAGTCAGGTGTGTGTTCATTTCACCTTCACTACACACACACACGAGTCAGGTGTGTGTTTATCTCACCTACTCTACACACACGACTCAGGTGTGTGTTCATCTCACCTACTCTACACACTTGAGTCAGGTGTGTGTTCATCTCACCTTCACTACACACACGAGTCAGGTGTGTGTTCATCTCACCTACTCTACACACGAGTCAGGTGTGTGTTCATCTCACCTACTCTACACACACACGAGTCAGGTGTGTGTTCATCTCACCTACTCTACACACACACGAGTCAGGTGTGTGTTCATCTCACCTACTCTACACACACGAGTCAGGTGTGTGTTCATCTCACCTTCACTACACACACACACGAGTCAGGTGTGTGTTCATCTCACCTACTCTACACACACACGAGTCAGGTGTGTGTTCATCTCACCTACTCTACACACTCGAGTCAGGTGTGTGTTCATCTCACCTTCACTACACACACGAGTCAGGTGTGTGTTCAGCTCACCTACTCTACACACATGAGTCAGGTGTGTGTTCATCTCACCTTCACTACACACACGAGTCAGGTGTGTGTTCATCTCACCTACTCTTCACACACGAGTCAGGTGTGTGTTCATCGCACCTACTCTTCACACACGAGTCAGGTGTGTGTTCATCGCACCTACTCTACACACACGAGTCAGGTGTGTGTTCATCTCACCTACTCTACACACTCGAGTCAGGTGTGTGTTCATCTCACCTTCACTACACACACGAGTCAGGTGTGTGTTCATCTCACCTACTCTACACACACGAGTCAGGTGTGCGGTTCATCTCACCTTCACTACACACTCGAGTCAGGTGTGTGTTCATCTCACCTTCACTACACACACACGAGTCAGGTGTGTGTTCATCTCACCTACTCCACACACACGAGTCAGGTGTGTGTTCATCTCACCTACTCACACACACACGAGTCAGGTGTGTGTTCATCTCACCTTCACTACACACACGAGTCAGGTGTGTGTTCATCTCACCTACTCTACACACACGAGTCAGGTGTGTGTTCATCTCACCTACTCTACACACACGAGTCAGGTGTGTGTTCATCTCACCTACTCTACACACTCGAGTCAGGTGTGTGTTTATCTCACCTTCACTACACACACGAGTCAGGTGTGTGTTCATCTCACCTACTCTACACACACAGTCAGGTGTGTGTTCATCTCACCTACTCTACACACACGAGTCAGGTGTGTGTTCAGCTCACCTACTCTACACACATGAGTCAGGTGTGTGTTCATCTCACCTACTCTACACACTCGAGTCAGGTGTGTGTTTATCTCACCTTCACTACACACACGAGTCAGGTGTGTGTTCATCTCACCTACTCTACACACACGAGTCAGGTGTGTGTTCATCTCACCTACTCTACACACACGAGTCAGGTATGCGGTTCATCTCACCTTCACTACACACATGAGTCAGGTGTGTGTTCATCTCACCTTCACTACACACACACGAGTCAGGTGTGTGTTCATCTCACCTACTCTACACACACACACGAGTCAGGTGTGTGTTCATCTCACCTACTCTACACACACGAGTCAGGTGTGTGTTCATCTCACCTACTCTACACACACGAGTCAGGTGTGTGTTCATCTCACCTTCACTACACACACGAGTCAGGTGTGTGTTCATTTCACCTTCACTACACACACGAGTCAGGTGTGTTCATCTCACCTACTCACACACACACGAGTCAGGTGTGTGTTCATCTCACCTTCACTACACACACGAGTCAGGTGTGTGTTTATCTCACCTTCACTACACACACGAGTCAGGTGTGTGTTCATCTCACCTACTCTACACACACGAGTCAGGTGTGTGTTTATCTCACCTTCACTACACACACGAGTCAGGTGTGTGTTCATCTCACCTTCACTACACACACGAGTCAGATGTGTGTTCATCTCACCTTCACTACACACACGAGTCAGGTGTGTGTTCATCTCACCTACTCTACACACACACACGAGTCAGGTGTGTGTTCATCTCATCTACTCTACACACACGAGTCAGGTGTGTGTTCATCTCACCTTCACTACACACACGAGTCAGGTGTGTGTTCATCTCACCTTCACTACACACACGAGTCAGGTGTGTGTTCATCTCACCTACTCTACACACACACACGAGTCAGGTGTGTGTTCATCTCACCTACTCTACACACACGAGTCAGGTGTGTGTTCATCTCACCTACTCACACACGAGTCAGGTGTGTGTTCATCTCACCTTCACTACACACGAGTCAGGTGTGTCTTCATCTCACCTACTCTACACACAGGTCAGGTGTGTGTGTTCATCTCACCTTCACTACACACACGAGTCAGGTGTGTGTTCATCTCACCTTCACTACACACACAGTCAGGTGTGTGTTCATCTCACCTACTCTACACACACACGAGTCAGGTGTGTGTTCATCTCACCTACTCTACACACACGAGTCAGGTGTGTGTTCATCTCACCTTCACTACACACACACGAGTCAGGTGTGTGTTCATCTCACCTACTCTACACACACACAGTCAGGTGTGTGTTCATCTCACCTACTCTACACACACGAGTCAGGTGTGTTCATCTCACCTACTCTACACACACGAGTCAGGTGTGTGTTCATCTCACCTTCACTACACACACGAGTCAGGTGTGTGTTCATCTCACCTTCACTACACACACGAGTCAGGTGTGTGTTCATCTCACCTTCACACACACGAGTCAGGTGTGTGTTCATCTCACCTTCACTACACACTCGAGTCAGGTGTGTGTTCATCTCACCTTCACTACACACACGAGTCAGGTGTGTGTTCATCTCACCTTCACACACACACGAGTCAGGTGTGTGTTCATCTCACCTTCACTACACACACGAGTCAGGTGTGTGTTCATCTCACCTACTCTACACACACACGAGTCAGGTGTGTGTTCATCTCATCTACTCTACACACACGAGTCAGGTGTGTGTTCATCTCACCTTCACTACACACACGAGTCAGGTGTGTGTTCATCTCACCTTCACTACACACGAGTCAGTGTGTGTTCATCTCACCTTCACTACACACACGAGTCAGGTGTGTGTTCATCTCACCTACTACACACACACAGTCAGGTGTGTGTTCATCTCACCTACTCTACACACTCGAGTCAGGTGTGTGTTCATCTCACCTTCACTACACACACGAGTCAGGTGTGTCTTCATCTCACCTACTCTACACACACGAGTCAGGTATGCGGTTCATCTCACCTTCACTACACACACGAGTCAGGTGTGTGTTCATCTCACCTTCACTACACACACACGAGTCAGGTGTGTTCATCTCACCTACTCTACACACACGAGTCAGGTGTGTGTTTATCTCACCTACTCACACACACGAGTCAGGTGTGTGTTCATCTCACCTACTCTACACACACGAGTCAGGTGTGTTCATCTCACCTTCACTACACACACGAGTCAGGTGTGTGTTCATCTCACCTTCACTACACACACGAGTCAGGTGTGTGTTCATCTCACCTTCACTACACACACGAGTCAGGTGTGTGTTCATCTCACCTTACTACACACACACGAGTCAGGTGTGTGTTCATCTCACCTTCACTACACACACACGAGTCAGGTGTGTGTTCATCTCACCTACTCTACACACACACACGAGTCAGGTGTGTGTTCATCTCACCTACTCTACACACACGAGTCAGGTGTGTGTTCATCTCACCTACTCTACACACACGAGTCAGGTGTGTGTTCATCTCACCTTCACTACACACACGAGTCAGGTGTGTGTTCATCTCACCTACACACACGAGTCAGGTGTGTTCATCTCACCTTCACTACACACACGAGTCAGGTGTGTGTTCATCTCACCTTCACTACACACTCGAGTCAGGTGTGTGTTCATCTCACCTTCACTACACACACAGGTCAGGTGTGTGTTCATCTCACCTTCACTACACACACGAGTCAGGTGTGTGTTCATCTCACCTTCACTACACACACGAGTCAGGTGTGTGTTCATCTCACCTACTCTACACACACACGAGTCAGGTGTGTGTTCATCTCATCTACTCTACACACGAGTCAGGTGTGTGTTCATCTCACCTTCACTACACACAGTCAGGTGTGTGTTCATCTCACCTTCACTACACACACGAGTCAGGTGTGTGTTCATCTCACCTTCACTACACACACGAGTCAGGTGTGTGTTCATCTCACCTACTCTACACACACACAGGTCAGGTGTGTGTTCATCTCACCTACTCTACACACGAGTCAGGTGTGTGTTCATCTCACCTTCACTACACACACGAGTCAGGTGTGTGTTCATCTCACCTACTCTACACACACGAGTCAGGTGTGTGTTCATCTCACCTTCACTACACACACGAGTCAGGTGTGTGTTCATCTCACCTTCACTACACACACACACGAGTCAGGTGTGTGTTCATCTCACCTACTCTACACACACACACGAGTCAGGTGTGTGTTTATCTCACCTACTCTACACACACAGTCAGGTGTGTGTTCATCTCACCTTCTACACACACACAGTCAGGTGTGTGTTCATCTCACCTTCACTACACACACACGAGTCAGGTGTGTGTTCATCTCACCTTCACTACACACACGAGTCAGGTGTGTGTTCATCTCACCTTCACTACACACACGAGTCAGGTGTGTGTTCATCTCACCTTTACTACACACACACACGAGTCAGGTGTGTGTTCATCTCACCTTCACTACACACACGAGTCAGGTGTGTGTTCATCTCACCTTCACTACACACTCGAGTCAGGTGTGTGTTCATCTCACCTTCACTACACACACGAGTCAGGTGTGTGTCTGCGGCTCAATTAATGTTCAACTCCATTAAGTAGGGTATTTTATTCAATTATTTTATTAACTAAATAAAGCGATTCTCTTTAATGTAGTTGATGCAGACTCATTCATAAATTAGTTGCGCGAGAAATGCTGATTACAGATGTAATTTTCCATGAATCTGCTCTATTAGTGATTAAAATATCACTTATCTAGTGAATGTTAGCTTGTTTACAATAGCATGTAGCATAGTGCACTGACACTAACACTGCAACTAATGTACTAGTGCACTGCAGCTAACACTGCAACTAATGTACTAGTGCACTGACACTAACACACCAAAGCCGTTTCCCATGCAGTGTTTTATTTGGGGCGACTTGGTATAATGTTAACATGAAAACACAATTAGCATATTGTTTATCTGTGCAGTTACTAAATGACCACTGTGCTACATCCGAACCGACCCCACTGTATTTTTTTATATAATCAATTTATATTTTGTTCTTAAGTGTCTTCATTAATTTGTAAATAAAATGTTAAATTTTTTTTTAATTCCTTGTTTTTTTTTTATTGTTGTGGTTATTTTTTATGATAGGTTTACTTTATTTATGTAAAGCAGTTTGAATTACCATTGTAATTGACACAGTCTCCATGCTACAATAATAATGTACTGTGTCTTTATACTGTAAGTACAATTTAACTGTATTATTTATGTCCCCCCCTCAAAAATTGCTCATGAGAAATTTTATATTAATTGTCCCCCCCTACTGTTAAATGAAATTTACGCCCATGTTCAGAACAATGACTATGCACTATTTTATGTCAACCTGGACCACAAAAAAAGAAAACGAGAGAATTAAGTGTACCTCCAGTGTTTTCTTGTTTTTAATTTCTGCATCATTTTGTGGTCCACTTGATTATTGTTTTGTGAAAGCAATTAGACTGCATCATGCTTGTTTTATGGCAAACAAACTTGTTAGCTATCTAGCTACAATGACTTGTTATTTTAATAAGAACACCTGTCCACCTGCTCATTTATTCTTTGAACTAGCCCATCTGGCACCAACAACCATGCCTTTCAATTCTGAAATTTCGATTTGTAATTATTATTATTTGTAAAGCTGCTTTAGAAAAAATGTCAAGTTTTAATAACACTATACAACTGTAACTGAATGTGATTTCATGACAGCTGGATAAATGAGCAGATATGCATGTGTTCCTATTAAAGTAGGATGTTTTCCCACCTCACAACCAGTGCACCCATTATCAGCTTCACATACTGCACCCATGATCAGGATATAGTAGTTATTGAAAGCCAGTAAGTGAAGGTGAAAAAACCCTTCATTGTAATACTAGTGCGAATCACTAGAGGGCACTGGAGTATTCCTTTCGGTCTGTGTGATTGTGACGTCATTACTACAGACTAATGGTTGTCATCAATGCCAATTACATTTCCTGGATGTCACAATATCTGTACATGTTCTGTACATCATAAATATTCTGGGTTTTTTTTTTTTTTTTTTTTACATTTTGGTCTGTGCAGATGATCTATTCTATTCTATTCTATTCTATTCTATTCTATTCTATTCTATTCTATTCTATTCTATTCTACCATCCTCCTGACTGAGTAGGTGATGAGTGTGCTCATAAGCCAATTTAAAGTTTTTTTTTATGGTCAAAACTGCTTATTATGTTTATTGTATTTTTCCCCAAATGCCTATGTTTGTAATACTTATTAGGTTAAGTCATGCCTCTCCTGTTGGATATTGACAGAAAAAAGTATAAGTTCGGGGGGTGTAAAGCACCCCCCCAAAAATATATATTTTTTCTGTTATTGATATAAATATTTCCTTATTGATAAAAGAAATTGATTGCTCATCTTCTTAGTCTGTTCCTGGTACTGTATATCGGTCTCTGCCTAATCAAGTACATAGGATGGATTAGTATGACTATAAATACCTGTCCAGGATAGCCAATATCTCATTCACATATTTAAATAATTAGATCAATTGTCCAATGAAACGTAACATCAGCATTCCCATAGCATAATTAACTGAGCATCCTGAATATAAAGACATATTATTTTGAGATACTTTTAGAAAGCAAATTCTTAAAGTAAATGAGACAGGCTAGAGAGATGCGATAGCTGAATGCTAAGGTTTGACATTACAAAAAAAAGGATAACCTTGACTGCCAAATCTAAAAAAGGAAAGAAAAGAAAATGAGAATTGGCATACCTGGGAAATGAGGCAGAGGCTAATTTCAGAGGCAGAAGTGCAAAATGACCTCTAAACACCAACCTACAGGAACAGTAAGTCAATTAATAGTACATAAAGAAACATGGAATACAGAGATGGTATGAATGGTGATAAGGCAATAGTCAGAAGTATATTTGAGCGGGAGTGCAAGGCAAAAAAAACATATTCCACATGAAAACCTGCAATCCTGCATTTCCATATTACTTGGATTATATAGAGGCAGTATTTCACAAGAGAAAATATGGTGTGCTGAATGTCAACATGTACAACTGTGATTTAGTTGTAGGACACTTTTTAAGGCAAAACTAAATACAGTGCATCTGGAAAGTTTTCACAGCACTTATAATGACAATGTGAAAGAAGAATTCATAAAAAATGTATGCACATAAATATTCACAGCTTTTGCTTAATACTTTGTTAAAACACCTTTGGCACCAATAATAGCCTCAAGTCTGTAATTGGCCTTTGAGTATGATGCTACAAGCCTGGCACACCTATTTTTGGGCAGTTTCTCCCATTATTTTTGGTAGGACCTCTCAAGCTCTATTAGGTTGGATAGGGAGCGTCAGTACACAGCCATTTTCCGATCTCTCCAGAGATGTTCAATCGGGTTTAAGTCTGGGCTCTGGCTGGGACACTCAAAGACATTGTCTCGTAGCCAATCCTTTGTTATCTTGGCTGTGTGCTTAGGATTGTTGTCCTCTTGGAAGATGAACAGTTGCCCTGGTCTGAGGCCCAGAGTGCTCTGAATCAGGTTTTCATCAAGAATGTCTCTGTACATTGCTGCATTAACTTTTTCCCTCAATCCTGACTAGTCTCCCAGTTCCTGCCACTGAAAAACATCCCCACAGTATGATGCTGCCACCACCATGCTTCACTGTAAGGATGGTATTAGTCAGGTGATGAGCGGTGCCTGGTTTCCTCCAGACATGACATTAAGGCAAAAGAGTTCAATCTTTGTTTCTCATGGTCTGAGATTCCTTCAGGTGCCTTTTGGCAAACCCCAGGCAGGCTGTCATGTGCCTTTTAATGAAAAGTGGCTTCCATCAAGCCACTCTACCATACAGGCCTGATTGGTGGAGTGCTGCATAGATTGTTGTTCTTCTGAAAGGTTCTCCTCTCTCCACAGAGAAACGCTGAAGCTCTTTCAGACTGACCATCAGGTTCTTGATCACCCCCCCCAACTAAGGCCCTTCTCCAACGAATGCACAGTTTAGCCAGACAACCTGCTCTAGGAAGAGTCCTGGTGTTCCAAACTTCTTCCATTTACGGATGATGGAGGCCACTGTGCTCATTAAAACTTAAAATGTTGCAGAAATTCTTTTGTACCCTTCTCCAGATCTGTGCCTTGATACAATCATATCTCGGAGGTCTACAGACAATTCATTGGACTTCATGGCTTTGTTTGTGCTCTGACATGCACTGTTAACTGTGGGACCTTATATAGACAGGTGTGTGTTCAATCAACAAAATTTAGCACAGGTGGACTCCAATCAAGTTGTAGAAACAGCTCAAGGATAATCAGTGAAAACTGGAGCCACCTGGAATCAATTTTGAGTGTCATGGCAAATGCTGAGAATACTTATGTACATTTCGTTTTTAATTTGTAATAAATTTGCAAAAATTTCAAACACACTTCTTTCACATTATCATTATGGGATATTAATTGTAGAATTTTGAGGAAAATATGAAAATATAATGAATTTAATACATTACAGAATATGAGTGTAACATAACAAAATGTGGAAAAGTAGCTGTGAGCTGAATACTTTTCGGATACACCTCACACAGTTCTTTATATATAAAAAAAATTAAGTTAGTGACATTGTGGACAAGATATAGCCAAATACTCTATGTATTCTCTGTTACCAGAAATAGGACCTGAAGAAACCATACTCAATTTATCATGTTGGCTAGCTCACTATATTTGTAATATTACTGAAAAGTGGCATTGTGCCATGTCCTCTGATAATGCTACAAATTAAAAAAATAGAAAGTGGAATTTTACATGACGAACACAGATTAGTGAAGATACACTAATTGAAACATTGGTTGTAAAAAGTACTGTATAGGCTCTCTTGAAATGTCACGTGACATATTAGTCGACTGTAACTACTTGTTGTACAGTATGAAACAGTCATCATCTCACTTTTTTGGTCTTTTTTTGCTTTTGTTTTATTCCATCCAAGCCAAATGGGATTGCCTGAGATGTTCAAACCAGGACGTGCGAAACACAGTGTCCATCCACCACCTTCTCCAGTTCTGATCAAATAAATTCTAGAGACTGTGATGGCCAGTGCAAAATTAACTTTTATTTTACATGTCTGTATTTATCATTAACCTTTGTTAAATCAATCATTGACAAAATCTCAAGCTCATGGAAGTGATTCTATTTTCTAACCAAACAAGCAGATGGTGTGCAACATTCGAATGATGCTTGTTGAACTTCATTGCTGCACTTGCTCTTATGAAAGATTTTCCCATAAGCTTGTTGTTATGGGGGTAGTTCATAACAGTCTATTTTAAACCATGAAAACCCTAACCCTGAATGTTTTTTTGGTTGGCTTGATAAAAGCTATTGTTTTTGTGGTTGTGATGGAGGACAACATGTGTGGAATAGGAACACTTGATTTGATATATTTTTTAGTTTTATGACTTAATAGTTTTTTCAGTTTTATGACTTTATAGCCTTACTACTGGATTCCCTTAGGGGTCAATGCTCAACAATCCACTGTTGTTCTCTGTTTATACCAAATCCCTCGTCTTAGTGATAGTATTTTCTTTCTTTTGCTCCATTTAGAATTCTCTAAAGATATTGGACTGCCTTGCTTCTTCTGGATGAAACAACCCTGACAAAACTCTAATGATAAACCTACTGACACTGAACCTGGCAGTCACAATGGACACCCACATAGTCCATCAGGTAGACGGAGTATAAAACCCTTGTGTGGTTTTAGATGGTGAACTTCTTGAATATATCACAATAACCAGCAGACCCTACTGATCTCTGCTTCATAGCACAAAAAACTGACTACAGAATATGCTTAACCTTAAGGCCCAGATATTTCTAGACTTTCTAGACAGTGGTTGCAGGATTGTACTCTCCACCCACCTGAACATACTCTGCTGAAGTTCTCTTATGTGACCTCCCTACTGAGGTCACAGCAGTGCTTTGCTGTTACAATATTGATAAAATTGAATGAAGATGAAATTATGCTAAATGAATAAATGTAAATGTAATTTTGCTATAGGTTTTAGATGAAAGTATATGGTATTAGTTTAAGTATTTTACTACCACTAACCTGGTTTACTGTCAATAAACAAAGTCCTAGTCCCTTGTTGTTTGTACAAAGGGTAGTCCCAATAACTCTAATGTATTTTAGTACACTAATGTATTTTAATGTTTAATCAGATTGTTCAAGTGTCTTTATAAATGGAGTGTTTAACACTGACTGAATCTACCAGTGGCAGAAAATGATAGGAAATATAAGACTAATAGGGCATAAAAGAGGTGAATACTGGAGATGTGCATCATATACCTAAGTTAGATGAAGCTGAATTTCAAATACTGTTGCTAAGTCTAAAAAATCAGTGCAATAGAGTTATCAGGAAGACCAACACAATCATTATTTATTCTCATTTGTCCTGCTCTTAGCTTTAATAAAAAAACACTTCATTGTGTAATGTAAAGTATAAGGAAAACAATATTCATTATACATTATTTATTGTAATATTTGTACTGCAGGGAATAGCTGTTCCTGGGTCATCGGTGCCAGAGGCTGTCATCCTGACAGAGAGCACACACATGTTGGCTGTGGAGAATAAAAATAATTCCATTATAATCACAGAATATTCACAGAAATCTGTAAATAGGCAAAAGATCTGACAGACATGTTTTTGACTCTTATCTATCTGGAGGTGATTTAGATTTTATATATCTGCAATCCAAATGCCTGGAAAAAGGAGTATCCCTGGCTGTCCTACATAGGCCACCCTTTATTCCACTTGATAGGTTTCTCATCTCTTTTCCTGTGCCACTGCCTGGCTTTCGTTCCTATTGGGGTCAGGCAATATGAGGCCACAGCAATTTTTAGCTGGTGCAATAATCCTACACCCATCAGAATAGAGCAGGATATAAGAGCGATTATAAAGTCGTCTTCACCAGGGACCTCTGTCGGATGCCCTTTTGATAATGTTATAAATGTAATAAATGTCACACAAAAGCCTTTGATGGATGTCATCCTTTGGGGCATGGCTGACAGCAGAACCACTTCTACCTCTAAAGTTGAACTTTTTCAGACAGACATTGTACAGAATGCAAGAGGAATTAAAATGTCTGGATGGTGAAGCGTGTCCACGAGCAAAAGGCAGCTTCTGAAATGCCACAAGCACTTGAGCAATCTTCTTTGCTGGCTCAGACCTGTGAACCCCGAGAGTCAATACCTAAAGATTTTTGAGCCAAATCCCCAAAACATAGAGATGCATCTGATAGTAGACCATCCTGCAATCTCTTTAAACGTGACTGGGCATTATCCTTTATTTTTATAGTATCCTGTCATATTGAAATGTATTCATTCAGTGCTCATTCATTTCTTTCTCAAATCAAAACAGAAAAACAAAATAGAATTTAATTTTAAGTTTGACTTTTATTTAATTTATCTTGTTTATTATTATTATTATTATTGCTGGCTGGGCATTAAAATAAGAAATTACTTCATACTTCACCAAAAAAAAAAAAGGACCATTGTCTTACCACCTCTAAATGTGTACTATAGAACCTTGCTCTAGTTTTCAAAAAAATATATGTAAAACTTGGATTAATGTATGCAGAACATAATGATTTGGGATAATATAAATATTTCTGCAGATTTTTATATCAGGCAGTAATCGCTTAAAAATTGTTTACAGAACAGATTACTTAATACCCAATTGCTGATATAAACATTATTAGAATTTTGATTGCTATATATATATATATATATATATATATATATATATATATATATATATATATATATATATATATATATATATCAATCACACATTTACCGGCCACTTTATTAGGTACAGATACTAGTACCGGGTTAGACCCCCTTTTGCCTTCAGAACTGCCTTAATCCTTCATGGCATAGATTCAACAAGGTACTGGAAACATTCCTCAGAGATTTTGGTCCATATTGACATGATAGCATCACGCAGTTGCTCCAGATTTGTCGGCTGCACATCCATGATGCGAATCTCCCTTCCACCACATCCCAAAGGTGCTCTATTGGATTGAGATCTGGTGACTGTGGAGGCCATTTAAGTACAGTGAACTCATTGTCATGTTCAAGAAACCAGTCTGAGATGATTCGCGCTTTATGACGTGGTGCGTTATCCTGCTGGAAGTAGCCATCAGAAGATGGGTACACTGTGGTCATAAAGGGATGGACATGGTCAGCAACAATACTCAGGTAGGCTGTGGCGTTGACACGATGCTCAATTGGTACTAATGGGCCCAAAGTGTGCCAAGAAAAAATCCCCCAAACCATTACACCACCACCACCAGCCTGAACCGTTGATACAAGGCAGGATGGATCCATGCTTTCATGTTGTTGACGCCAAATTCTGACCCTACCATATGAATGTCGCAGCAGAAATCGAGACGTTTTTCCAATCTTCTACTGTCCAATTTTGGTGAGCCTGCGCGAATTGTAGCCTCAGTTTCCTGTTCTTAGCTGTCAGGAGTGGCACCTGGTGTGGTCTTCTGCTGCTGTAGCTCATCCGCCTTAAGGTTCGATGTGTTGTGTGTTCAGAGATGCTCTTCTGCATACCTCGGTTGTAACGAGTGGTTATTTGAGTTACTGTTGCCTTTCTATCAGCTCGAACCAGTCTGGCCATTCTCCTCTGACCTCTGGCATCAACAAGGCATTTGCGCCCACAGAACTGCCGCTCACTGGATATTTTCTCTTTTTCAGACCATTCTCTGTAAACCCTAGAGATGGTTGTGCATGAAAATCCCAGTAGATCAGCAGTTCCTGAAATACTCAGACCAGCCCATCTGGCACCAACAACCATGCCATGTTTTATATATATATATATATATATATATATATATATATATATATATATATATATATATATATATAGAGAGAGAGAGAGAGAGAGAGAGAGAGAGAGAATTATTACATTTTAAAATAAATGCCTTATGGACCTGCAATATATTGTTTTTTTGTATACTGATATTTATTTTGTTATTGTGTAGGAGACACCAGATCATAATGAAGGTTAGACATCATTTGTAAAATTGACATTAGTTTTGAGTTTCTGCGGTTTGATTGAATGACTTTCTGTAAGTATAAAATAAAATTTGTGATTGATTGTTTTTAAGGGAAATGATAAAGCAGGTTGATATTACTATTGCAAAAAAATTCCAAAAAATAGATTTTGTGGTGCTTTTTGTCTTCTAGATTACAGATAATCTGTCTGTCTGCCCCTTGTGTCTCTGTCTTTTGGGTTCTCATGTCTTTATGGTCCAACTTGACCAGCTATAACTCAGATTTCTTCTTCTCTGAAACCACGGCATTCATCTGACATCACTCAGTCCGAGAGCAGTCAACACATCCAGTGTATGGCTGTAATATAAAATATATTTCCAGATGGCTGATGACCGTTGCAGTGATAGGTCAGACTTGCAGCTGAATTTCTCTTGTAAGTCTTTGATACGGGCATGATGCCATCATATAGCTAATACATTATATTGGTTTCTGAAAGTCTTTTTTTTACCCTGTATTCTATTGACATTGGGAGAGAAAAGAAATTACTTCTGGGATCGGTGCTTTCTGCTTAGCTTGCATTACTCGGGTTGAATTTGATGTGCTACATTAGACAGTGGGATTGCAGCACTCCCTAAGGCTTGCTATATAGACAGGAAAGGAATACAAAAAACGTGCTCCTCTTTTTCTTTTGCTTTCTTCATTCCTTTGTGAAGTTGTCTTGAGGACTTCATATAACTGAACGGTGTCTCATGCCCTGAAAGAATTTGCAGAATTTTTTTCAGAGGTCTCACTGTGGCTGAAACGTGGAACACCCTCAAATATTAGGTAAAATTAGGATCAGGTTTTAGCGATCTTAGTCTAGGTTACTTCTGCCCACTTAGATCACATCAAGCAATGTTGAAAAATGCAGTGGTAAAAACAGTCAATCTGCTTAAATTGACTATGTCTAATATTTTAAATTTTTACACGATGAATGTCAAATTGTTAGATGCTAATTTTTCATGTAAATATACTGCTTTCTAATAACCAACAAAGATTGTTTGAACATTTTATTTAACATTGGTATTAAGCGGGTGTTTACTGAATTGGCTATGAATAAAAGATAGTATAAAGATGTAAACTGTTATGATTTTAATATAGATAAACATGAGTAGATAGATATATTTTTCATGATATTTTTCATTTGTGATAAAACCTTGACCATCATTGTTATCGTTACTTGGGAGTGAAATACAAACAAAAGGTAAAGTTTATAAAAAAAATCTAATTAGAAAATCTTTACTTTTCTGAATTATATCTATTTATATATTAAACATTTTGAATTGTTGATTGTTGATTTCAACTTTATGATACATGCTCATGCAAAATACTGACAGTAAGAAACTCATCATCTATAGATGGAAAGTCTGATGATTGAGCCTGATATGAGAGACATTGGAGCTCAGTAGTGTAAAATTTGAAAGAAATTTTTAAAGGTTTCCAGACACAGAGTGGACAAAGTGCCACTAAAATGTGATGTAGAAAGATCTAGAAAGAGAAAAGGGAATCAGTTAATGCACTTGACATCCCCAGTAAGCCTCAAGAAAATCAGAGGCTTCAGAACAAGCCCAGAGGTGCACTCTACTCTAAGTAATGACTTGAGTGATAAAAAAAAGTGTTTGAGTTAAATTATTGCCATGTATTTTTTCACTTTGTGCATGAAATAAATAATTCACACTGCCTATACTGTATGTTGTTTATGAGATACTATATCCACCAATAATTGGGGCAGTTGATGCTTAATGTCAACATATGTATGTATTTGCTTTTAATACAAGCTTCCCTGAGTGTTAAATAAACTGCAAACGCATTATTTGCCACAAAACTTGGAGATGTAATGTAATGGAAGAATGTAAAGAATAAATAAGATAGGTAAAAATGCAGGATAGAGCAGTACCAAACAGCAACAGTTCAACTCAAACCAATCACGCTCAGTAATGTCACAGGCAATAAAGCAGGAGTAAGATGTCATAAACAGTGTTTTCCTTTTGTATTGTCTATGTAAGATTGTTCGTAATGGGCTGCCGGTAATAATGATTAGAAGTTCAATTTTTCAAAATTGTATACTAGAGCGTCTCTCAGTTGTATTCCTGTTGGTTTTAAATTGTTCCGGATAGATGATTAAATGTAAATGATCATGCAGAGGTAATAGAGGATGGGGAGAGGGATGTGATGAGAGGAGGCCCTGCTAGGTGGTTGTGTTATTGAGATGATTGCACCAATAAACTGGTTGAAGAAACAATTCAGCCTGTTTTCCTTCAACACATTTTCCTTCGCTTCATGATTCTTTCATTCTACACTTATTATTCCCCTATCTTGTCTTGCGCTTTCTGATTCTCACCTTTTGTACTTGCTTCACCTTATTCCTGTTATGAATGTTAGAGGCTTTTCTTGTTCTTAGTTTGCTTCTTCTACTTCTTTTTCTTCATCTTTCTCCTGTTTTTCTTACAAGTTATTGTTTGGAAAATACTCTTAGTTATAGAATGCACAGCCTTATCTAATTAGAAGTTGATAGATGGAATGAGTGCATTATGAAGTTTACTCTAGGTAGTGATTCAAAAACACTCACTCACTGTTTGTTAAAGGACAAGTTGATAAAGGTTTGGAGGATGCTGGGTGAGTAGAGCGCCAATAAATACATCCTTGAATTGAACAAGTCCAGAGTCCTCTTTAGTCTAATTGGAAAATCTGCAAAGATCAGGAATAGCATCCAATGTTGACAAATCTGTCATCTAGCCAGTTTATTGTGAATGATGTCACATGCAGTGGCTGTGTCAGCAAATGGCATGGTGAATGCTATTATCATGATTACATGTAGCAAATCCCTGGGAATGCACCACATAGCTAAATCATGATGTATTTTCTGCCTGTTGCTAGGCCTTTCTGTACCTCTTTTGTATGACATTTTATGTGACATTTAATGTAATAGCTATCTAAGCATTTACTAAAACACAAGGCAGCAGTGAATAATGAGATTTTTTTTTCCTGTTCCTTGAAGCAAATATGCGAATGTGGCCTGGCTAGCTGCCTGACCTATATAATAACAGGGAAACATTGGAATAAACCCATTAAAATCAGAGTTATCATAGTTATCTGGTGCAGCGAAGCACTAGATTTAGTAAAGATTGTTTGTATATGGGGGGAGGAGGGGTATTTTTTAAATACTGTTCTTTTCCATACCAGATTTTGTTGCCACTAGTGGGTCATTAATCATTGCACCCCAAAAGGAGCACACCTACCACATGATAGTGCTCTCTCATGAATAGTTTTCACCATTATAAAAACTGAATATTCAGGTTATATCCGTTAAAAAGAGCCTTTCAATAGCTTTCAAATGACTCAGTGACCTCCAGTGTCTGAGAAAGAGTTGGCAGAAATCAAGCATTGTACATTACCACTAAATTGAAACCCCCAAGCTAGCAAAATGAACAAAAAACAACACAGTGGATTCACATTTTGTATTATTATATTTAGAAAACACCAGTTTTTATTCCAGGCAGATCATTTTATTTTGTTGCATTTATGAAACACACCTTAATGACCGGTCTGTGTAAATATTGTCTGACATTAATCCGGTCCGTGGCGCAAAAAAGGTTGAGGACCGCTGGTGTAGAGGTTTGGAGCTTGCTTTAGTGAAATAGTGTTGACCTTCTATATGCGAAATGCCTCTCTCTCTGTTGTTGTATTGCGTTTTTGTATAGTTTTGATGGTTTCTAAAATTGCGACATGATAGTGGTGCTATTAAGAGGTGGATTAAGTCGTTTAAATCCCCACTGAAGACCCAGGTACCAAATGCATGGCTCGCCACTGTTTAACATTATACCTAAGGTGCTGCTATTACACTAATTTTATTTGAGACAACTTGGATTTTATGTACCCAAAACAAGAATGTTTTGTAATCAATTGCTTAGTTTATTATCGTTTTGTTTTCGAGCCAGTCAAAACCAAGATTATTAGTAAATATTTTCATATAGTAATTCATATATTGTTGTTCTGTTTCAATAAATAATTTAATTCATGTACAAATGTAGGTATATAGAGAACAATTAGCAATGTTTCCTTTATAAAGTTTCATTTAGGGAACCTGTCAAAGTATATTGTCAGCCACCCGGGTATTTTCTGTCCACTTAAAAATGAAATATTTGATTTATTAAACCATTCTTTCAAACCCAGGGGAGATGTTTTCAACTTTTGGCTGTTAAAAGAACACACATTGAGTGAAGGTGGGAGAGTTGTAGAGAAAGGGGGGGCTGAGTAGAACTTACCTGTCAGCCAGCTGACATCGATCACAAAAAAAACACAGCATAGTGTGTATTGTAACATCAATCATAAAAAATAAAAATAAAAACACAGCACGTGGAGCTGAACTAACTTGACAATATCACATCTTTGTTGTTTTAAATATAAAAAATAAATTGGAAAAAAAAATCAGGTGAGCTTTCAGTTCCTTTTGATACTAACGTAAAGATCCTTGTTTAGGCCTGTGTCTTGGTGTGATGTAAAGAAAAATGGATGCTGTGTTTTTGGTTATAAGAATGCATTCGTTGCTTAAGCAATGATATTATTAATGGATAGCAAATAATACATTACTCTAGAATTGATGGCATCACAATTGTGAAAACAAAGCAAATGTGAGCATACACAGGACACTTCTATACTATAAAATTCTGTATATAATATATATTGTATTTTGGACCAGAAAATGTTTGATCATGCTGTTAGCATTCTAATACATCTCATGATGTTTGATGTCTTTGGATGATATTGTGATTTGTGGGGAGAGTAGGGAGCAGGTTAAGAAGAGCCTGGAGAGGTGGAAGTACACACTGGAGAGAAGGGGAATAAAAGTCAGTAGGATTAAGACGGAGAACAAGTGTGTGAATGAGAGGGAGGGCAGTGGAGTGGTGCGGTTGCAGGAAGAAGAGGTGGAGAAGGTGGAGGAGTTCAGGTACCTGGGGTCAATAGTGCAAAGTAATGGAGAGTGTGTTAGAGAAGTGAAGAAAAGCGTGCAGGCAGGGTGGAGTGGGTGGAAAAGGGTGGCAGGAGTGATTTGTGATAGAAGAGTATCTGTGAGAGTGAAAGAGAAAGTTTAAAAGACTGTGGTGAGACCTGCGATGTTGTATGGTTTAGAGATAGTGACAGAAGGCAGGAGACAGGAGGCGGAGCTGGAGGTAGCAGAGCTGAAGATGTTGAAGTTTTGGTTGGGAGTGACGAGGATGGACAGGATTAGAAATGAGTTTATTAGAGGGACAGCGCATGTAGGACGTTTTGGAGACAAGGTGAGGGAGGTGAGATTGAGATGGTTTGGACATGTGCAGAGGATGGACATGGGGTATATCGGTAGAAGAAAGATGAGGATGGAAGGGCCAGGAAGGAGGAAAAGAGGAAGGCCAAGGAGGCAGTTTATGGATGTGGTGAGGGAAGACATGCAGGTAGTTGGTTAGAAAGAGATGGACAGGGGGGTATGGAGAAGGATGATCCGCTTTGGCGACCTTAATAAGAGAAGACAAGAGAAGAAGAAGAAGTAGAAGAAGAAGCAAATACAACACACTGAAAGTTTCAGCTTTTAAAACATACACAAGTATTCATAGAAATAAACTCTCATTACTAATTTTTTGAGTGCATGCACTTGTGTACTGTAAGTATACATCTGTATTTGATCTTTTTGCAATTCAGTATATGTTGGGGTAATTCGTAGTTATTATAAAATATCATCTGTTATGATGTTAGTTTAAGTTTTAAACATCAAGCATCCTACTTCGATCATTTGTAGGTGTTTGTAGCGCAGAGAACTAACACTTACTAACCCCTTGGATTTATTTGTGGTGCTCTTTGTTGTCTTTTTCACAACTATTTGTTTCTTCATAATAGATTAAATTGAAACTTTGTATTGATGTTGTCTGCTTCATCAGTTATAGTATATACCTCAACTGCATCTTGTTTTCTTTATGACTTGTTAACTTGTTTGTTATATATTTACTATTTAATATCTTTTTTTTTTTTTTTTTTCCGATTTGCTTGGCTTGAAATATATTTTGTCCTGGATTAAATTTATATACTGTAGCTGCACATTGATTGTTCCTTCTGGGAGACTGAAAGGCTACAATTCTCTTTGAATCTCAGAGACAAACAAATGTTAAAGAAAGACTATAGATTAATGTTGTCCTGATAATTGTCATTTTAAACCTTGTCCGATGAAACAGGAGACACTGATTAGATGTTTTTATTCTCAGCTAAATCCAAATTTTATATGGTCTGAAAAAATAAACTATAATTCTTGTTAACTTTGTGAATAACTGTCTGAAACATTGAGCGAATAATGTTATAGGTGGGGCCCCTGCATATCATGGTTTGGGAAAAAGATAATTGTGCAAGTGAGATTTTCTATAATATTACTTATATTGCTTAATATTGCTTAAGTGGACTGCTGTTTAAGACTTTACAGTTGGTTTGAAATACTCCATTTTATAAAGGAAAAAGTTGATTTTATTTGATGAGACAAAAAACACTTTGGTGGCATGTCTAGCAAAACCAGATACTTCTTATCAACTGGCTAATACAGTCTTTACAGTAAATCATGCTGGTGCCAGCATCATGCTATGAAAGTGCTTCTCGGTAGTGGGGACAGGAAGACTGGACAGAATTGATGGAAGGAAGATTGCAGCCAAATATAGATATGTCCTTGAAGAAAGCCTGCTATAAAGTGCACAAAACCTCAGTCTGGGGCAAAGTATCACCTTTCAATATGCGAACACCCTGAAGCATACATCCAGGAATATGTAAGACTGGATTTGGTGTTGACCTTTGCATCTGCTTTTGTGGCCAAATCCAAGATCTCACACTTATCGGACATCTGTGGAGAAGTTCACAGATTGTCCCCATCCAATCTGAGAGGATCTGCTAAGAAGAAATTACCCCTTCTGTAATTGAAGCCATTAGTACTTCTACAAGCATTTAATAAAGGTTTGGAATGTGTCTCTATATACTTATGTACTATTTGTTTTTTAATATTTAATAAAGTAAAAAAAAATCTCAATAAAATGAGAATGTAAAAGATAACAATTAATTTTAATATTAAATCTACAACAAAATTAACATTTACTTCAGTAAATCAGAGCTTTAGACTCAGGATGTTCTTTTCCCCCACTTTACAGTCATAAACCATTTTATGAGCATTTTATTTTTTTAAATCACAGGTCAAAAGATTCAGTTTATGCACCTTGCTGTTATTTTGAATCACTGAACAAAGTGATAGGCCTATAAATTATGTGCAGTAATATAATTAAAAGGACAAAGGATAAACAGGACACAGAGTTTGGATTGAAGGCCATGGGCACTGTGTGTATCGACTGTGCTACTCAGTTTGTATTAGGTGTACTGATGTGAGGAGGTCTGTGTGTGACTTATCACTCTGAATAAATGGAGGTTGGTTTCACACAGAGCTGTAGAGCAGATGAAAGCAACTGGCAGGCAGCTTGTTACTGTGCACTGATGCTCAATAACACAGTGACCATAACTCAGGGGTGGTTCTTATTGCCACAGGCATCATACAGCAAATGAACTTTGTTCACTGACAGAAAGAAACCTCTTGTCTGAATACTAAATAATATTATATAGAGTGTTTGACATCCTGCATAAATTTAGCCTAAAACAACATCATAATGCTGTAACATTCTTTTCATATGACACAAACAATATCAACATGAGATTCTTTTGATTTAAAAGTTATATTATTCAGTGACTTTTGGTGCATAAATACATGCAGCAGCTCAAAAATCTCATTTCATAAATACATTATAATTGTATTGTATTTTTTTTTTTTGAATTTTAGTGAAAAACAATGCCTTTGCATTTCTATTGAATCTATAAAAAATAAAACTCTGTATGCTTTTGATGATCATATACACTGTGGCCCACTATAAAGCACATTTGTAACATTTTATATGTAAAGCTGTTACAGCTTTATCACTTCAATGCATTATTACTTCTTCTTCTATTTCTTCTTTTGGCTGCTCCCATTAGGGGTCGCCACAGCAGATCATCAGTCTCCATATTACTCTGTCCTCTACATCTGCCTCTTTCAAACCAACTACCTGCATGTTTTCCTTCACCACATTCATGAACCTCCTTTTTGACCTCTTTTCCTCCTTCCTGGTGGCTCCATCCCCAGCATTCTTTTACTGATATACCCCATGTCCCTCCTCTGCACATGTCCAAACCATCTTAATCGGGCCTCTCTCACTTTGTACCCAAAACATGCGCTGTTCCTCTAATAAACTTTTCTAATCCTGTCCATCCTCGTTACTCCCAATGTAAATCTCAACATGTCCAGCTATGCAACCTCTTGCTCCACCTCCTGTCTTTTAGTCAATGTCACTGTCTCTAAACCATACAACATCGCAGGTCTCACCACAGTCCTATAAACTTTCCCTTTCACTCTTGCAGATACTGTTCTATCTCAAATCACCCCTGCCACTCTTCTCCACCCACTCCACCCTGCCTGCACTCTTTTCTTCACTTCTCTAACACACTCTCCATTACTTTGCACTGTTGACCCCAGGTACCTGAACTCCTCCACCTTCTTCACCTCTTTTTCCTGCAACTGCACCACTCTACTGCCCTCCATCTCATTTACACACATGTACTCTGTCTTACTCCTACTGACTTGTATTCCCCTTCCCTCCAGCGTGTTCGTGAACCTCTCCAGGCTCTTCTCAACCTGCTCCCTACTTTTGCCACAAATCACAATATCATTTGCAAAAATCATAGTCCACGGGAACTCCTGCCTGACTTCGTCCATCAACCTGTCCATGACCAGTGCAAACAGGAATGGGCTTTGAGACGATCCTTGATGCAATCCGTCGTTCTGCACACTTTAACATTCAACAACATTCCTACTTCTCCATCAACATTCTCAAAGCAAATACTGCATCTGCAGTGCTCTTCCTCTGCATGAAACTATACTGCTGCTCACAGATGGTCACCTCTTTTCTTAGCCTGGCTTTCACTACTCTTTCCCATAACTTTATGGTGTGACTGATCAACTTAATTTCACTGTAGTTATTACAGGTCTGCACATCTCCCTTGTTCTTAAAAACCAGTACCAGCACACTCCTTCACCATTCCTAATGCATCCTCTCACCTTTCAAAATCTTGTTGAACAATCTGGTTAAAAACTCCACTGCCATCTCTCCTCAACATATCCATGCTTCTACTGGTATGTCATCTGGTCCAACTGACTTTCCATTCTTAATTGATGCTCTCACTCCCTCCTTACTAATCCTATTCACTTCCTGCTTCACTATCTCCACATCAACTATTCTTCTCTCTCTCTTATTTTCCCCATTCATCAGCTGCTTAAAATACTCCCTCAATCTTCTCAACACCCTCTCCTCACTAGTCAACACATTTCCAATTCCATTTTTTATTGTTATAACTTGCAGCACATTCTTCCCAACTCTGTCCCTCTGACTGGCCAATCGCTATAAATCCTTCTCCTTTCTTAGTGTCCAACTTCTCATACAGCTTCTCATATACCTTTTCCTTGGCTTCCGTCACATCTCTCATCACCTGCTGCCAGATCACCTTGTACTTCTCCCTACTTTTCTCATCTCTCAGTCCATCCCAATCCTGTTTTGCCATTATCTTTCTCCTTATGCTTTCCTGACTTAATGGGTTATTACTAATTATCGATAATTACTAAATATTCCTGTATCAAACTCACCGGTACCACACTGGAAGAAAGAAAAAAAAGTTCACCAAGCAGAGCTTTCTTTATTCACTTTCATTTTCCCCCTGGCACTTTCCTTTCCAGTACTCACGCCAGGGCTCACCCACACACTCGAGGTTCATGACGCCTTTTCTCCTCGATGTTTGTCGGCAGTAGTCCCTTCCAGATGTGCTCCTTCGGCGTCAGCCTGCACTTAAATCACCTTTCGGCAACCCTTCCACTCGCCTCTCTGCTTGTTGTCTCTCTCTCCCCGAGCTTGGCGTCTTTCTCCTCTTTATTGGCATCGCCAGACTGAAACAAAGCACACTGATTAGTCTTATCAGCTACAGGTGTTTCTTACCGCTCATTCCAGCCGGCTCTGCCTCCACTCGTGCACCGCTGGTACATACCCCCATAGCCCGACTCGAACCAGGGAACCGTCCTGCCTGAGCTGACTTCCCCCTCCTTGGCATGAGAGGCAGAAGGTGGAGGAGAGTGCTCCCAAATTCCTAGAAGAAGGTGGGCGGGCATGCGGGTGGGGAAGAAGAGAGGGTATGAAAGAGAGCGAGGGAAAGAAACTGCCTGTCCCTGGGTACACTGCCATCTGGACTTCCCTGGAGAGGTGTGGTAGTTGATGGAGTGCCTGTTTTCGCTGCCGGTCCCATCTCGCTGCACAGGATGCAGTTGGCACCGCGGTGGCTGCAGCACTCCTCATTGACTTGGTCCTGCTCCCCCCTTGGCGTAGTCTCCCTGGCATCATACACCTCTTTCAGCACTGTAAGCAGTAATATCCAGTGCTGTGCTCCGGGAGCACGGTCCTTAAAGTTTTGTGAAAGCAGAGACAGTTCGTTTAGAGAATCCACAGATCCGCACTATGGAAAGCGCAGCGCTGGGCAGCAATGGATAAACGTGGTGCAGACAGCGTGAACATGGAAAACAGCAGGATCAGGGTAATCCGGGGTGCCGTTGAAAGAATGTGGAGTCCGAGAAGAAGGGTACGTAGTGGGATACGTATACACGATTACACAGACCGACATGAACCAACACGTACAATCATGCACAAACAATAACGGGCCGCGAGTGTGTGGAGGTGAGGGGCTTAAATAGAAGATGGGATGAGTGAGTAAATGAGAGTCAGGTGTGTGTGATCAGTATGACTGCGACAAACTCGCCCACACGGGAGAAGAAGCAGGGTGCTTCGGGGAATGCCCCCTTCGGCGGCGTGGCAGGGGGATTCCTGACATAAAACGACATTAAGTGGCAAATTTGCCCCCCCTTGTGCTTGAGATATTAGGGATCGGTGACATAAAAAATCGACATAACCGACATAAATTGACATTAAAAAATGCTAAAACAAAGCGAGAATTTGGCGGTTCCACATCAAAAACTTAATAGGGTTGGCGAGTTAACCGAGGTCGAGATAAGTGGGTTCGACTGTATTTGTATTTTCTACTTCATACATTTTCAAACAGGCTCATTGCTTTAGTTTTAATCTATTTAGTGAAATGATCGATATTTCTCATTATCATTTCATGCCATTTTCAGCCCATCAACCTATTTCATTGCATGGCTTTTTCAATCTACCACTAGTGTATAATTTTCTGGCTCTCACATACCAAAGATGTAGGCGGGTTTACAAAGATAACAATGGGCAAGGCAGAAGGCAAAATGAAGCATCGAGTTAATCAAGACAAATATAAGTACTTGAAGTCTAGAAAACATAAAAATGTAATAAGCTAAAAGTGTCAATAACAATGACTTTAACCCCACCACCAGCCAGGACATTCAGCCACAGTTCAATACGATTAGTCAGCATTAGAAATTGGTTTGTGTCTTGTGTCCTTTCATTGAGCACACTAAAGGTTTTGTCAAAGGAAAGACAGCACAAAATATCTATAGAGAGCTCAGTGTCTCAGGGTTAATGAAATGGGAGGCAGGCAACATGTTATCAATATCACAAACTGGATTTATTTTGCCAAATATCTTCACATTTATTTTTTACTTTTCAGTCCAGCACACATAAACACAATCATGCACACACACACACACACACACACACACACACACACACACACACACACACACACACACACACAAATACTGCTCTGCTCGTTCAGCTTTCTTGAGGCTGTTGTCTTTCCACTTTTATCCTCTCTGCTGCTCATTGAAACAAATAGCACTCATTAATGGAAATTACGCACAAGCGTTCACTCCTTACAACTCACTCCTATGGCTCCACCTTCCATTTACAAACCAGCACTTGACCATGCAACTGCTACCACACTTTCACATTGGAAATTACAATTTAACATGAAATATAGTTGCTCAGAGAATTCCTTTGGTCTTAATCAGATTCAATAAGATTCAAAACACTGATGCTTGCCTACAAGGCCAAAAATGGATCAGCACCCTATTACCTCAGAGACCTCATCACACCTCGCACTGTACCACGCTGTCTGAGATCCTCCAGCACTGCTTGACTGGAACCACCTTCTCTCAGAATGAGAGGTAAGTATACTTCAAGGCTCTTCTCTGTTCGGGCACCAAGTTGGTGAAATGAAATTCCACTAGATGTCCGAACAGCGGAATCTCTGGTTATCTTCAAGCGACGGTTGAAGACCTACCTGAAACATTTAAATTAACACTTTCCAAGTTTGCTTTGTAAAAATTAAGAGTTGTAGTCTGATTTATCTTTAGTTTGTAATCTAGCTTACCAGTCTAGATTTATTTATTGCTAGAGACACAAAGCACTTTTGTATGTCACTCTGGACAGTGGCATCTGCTAAATGCCACAAATGTACACGTAAATGTAAATAATATTAATTGTATTAAATATAAAAATGGAATCTTTGCATAAGTATTGCAAAGCCTGTGAGTGTTATATTAGAAATCATGTGTTTATACATGATATTGTATTCTATAAAGAATTTTCAATACGGGATAATTTACAATTAATATCTCTGCAAATAAAAGTTTGTTTCCCAGGAGAGGGGGAACTTACAGTGAGAACTTTTCAAAATGTAATGTAATTTCCATATTAAACACTGATTGCTAGAGGAAGGATGCATTATTTCGCAATGAAGAGAAGAAGCACATCAGAACTAGCAGAGTCTTTTCATAAGTACTTGGTTTCTGGCTTAGTACAAATAACAGGTTCTTACCTTGACTTACCTTGACCTCATGTGGGTTGTTTGAAAAGGCTCCCTGTTACATGCTTATCTTTAACCCATCTGACAACCCAGGTTAGTCAGGAGATTTGTTTAGTTTAATACCTGCTGTCAGAACTGTCCACTAAGCTGCTGATATAAGCTGCTCTGAAGGAGAGGAGCTTCCTGAGGGCCCACAGGAGGATCTGGCATGCCAGCCTGTACAGGGGGGTGAACGCAGACACCCCTGGTGGTTGATATACGAGACCACCGAGTTGTTGTTTGAGCGGACCAACACGTGATGGCCTCTGAGGTCCAGGAGGAACTGCTTCAAAGCCAGAAGCACGGCCAGCATTTCTAGGCAATTGATGTGCCACTTCAGATGGACACTGTCACTCATGACTGCTCCAAATTCAGGGACATGGACACATCTGGCAAAGCCCCCCCAGACTGACAGGTTCTCTCTTAAGGGTATCAGTCGCTCGAGATTGACCTCCTGTGTGTCCAGAGCCACGGCAGTGCCCAAATACGGCTCTGGAAACGAGACCCCATGGTCCGCAATGTTGCCAGGCGGAACCGAAGGAGGGTGCCCTAAAGCACATTTTGTGGCCGGATTACCGGACTAGGTCCCTGAAGGGGCTGGGAGGAAACGGGGGCAAGAAAATCGGTGCTACATGCCCCCCCCCCCACACACACACACAGTCATCCTTCCACGGGTCAGGTCAGGACCTTTTTGGCCGATGCCCTATTTCTGGAGATGACAGTCCTCAGACCTGTCACCTCACGGGGCTTTGAGCCAGGGCGCGCGCGGGATCCCGCAAGGGGGAGAGCTTGTCACGACGCTTTGTCTCTGCACTTGGTGGTACGAAGTGCTGGGTTGGGGTTGGGGCTGCACCCGCCAAGCAGCCCCATGAGAGTGGCGTGGGAAATACCGATGGAACGCCGCAGATTGTCTCTTGAACTCCTGGAACCTTTCGACTACCGAATTAACGGCATCACCAAACAGGCCCGAAGGAGAGAGTGGGGCGTCCAGCAGCACGACCTTGTTCCTGTCCGGTATTTCGGACAGGAGCGCCCGCCGGGAACGGAGCAGCCGCATAGGCACGCGAGCGCAATGCTGGCAAAAAAATTGCATGCTCCGCTCCCAAACAAGCCACACACAAGCTGTGTGTATCCCTTTCCGAAATAAAGCGAGGACAGGGGGAAGCACACGGCCAAAAATTGTGCTTGGTTTTCTTAAAAGCCTTAATTTCTTTTTACAAACAGACATACAAAGATTACATTTCACACAGAGTGCTTCATGAACAAAACAGAAGCTGAAGCAGTCTACTCTCCAGGTGCGCTTTACACTTCCTGGTTGTGATTTCACCCCACCGGTGACAGCCTGTCAACGCAGCTCGAGTTCCTAAAAGGGAATTGGGAATATGCAAACATACATGTGAAACAACCCATAAAAGAACTGTTTCATATTTTGGTTTCTGCAGAAAAAAAAAATTTTTGGGACTGTGAAATGACAGTGGTAATTAAAAACAAATATGTATAATATAATTTAAACTATTTTGCTATGCACAATCTCTGTGTTGCTTGTCTAGGAGCGGAGCATGCTAGGTCGTTTCCCAAAGGGAATTGATATATTCTATATCTTCTTTTTTTTTTTTTTAGGAAGGTGTCCAAATCTTGGGCGAAGCATTATTCTGCCTGCCCCTTAAACAAACAAATAAAAAAAGCTATGTTTAGGGGTCGATCCACTGGGTTGTAGAGATGCGGGCTAGCTATCTTTTCCCAGGTGCTGCGTCATCACTAAAAACCCTGCCGCTGCCCACCAAGTCCTTAAGAGACCGCTAGGGCCATTGGCCGGTCCATAGCCACTGATATCAATGATGTGACCCCGCTGGTGACACCACGCTTTCCACTGGACTGATTACATATGAATTTCTAAGCGTGGACAATGCAAAAGCATTCCCAAAGCGTTGTTGACACTTTTTGTAACCTACAGACGTTTTTTTATCCCTAGTTTTTTTCAGGAGCATAACCGTGGGGATTAAGAGTCCAGTTTACACCATGTACACTTTTTGTGTTAGGTGTATGTTCTTTTTGGCCACATAAACAATGCTTGTAACATTATACTATTAGCTTATTAATTAATTAATACATTTACCAACCTCTATTCTCTGTACTGTAAGGGCAGTAAAGAAATGCTCTGTGGAGGTCATTATAATTCTACTTGCTACTGTGTGTCTCTTGCACTGCACAGTATTTGTGATCTAACAAATCAGGGTCATTCTTTTAAGTGTTTCAGTGCCTAATGAGTGTTCAAATTCTTCAAGAAAAATTTGTTTGTGTGTGCAGCCACTGATGCACCATCTGCTACACTTCTTCTTTCAGCCAGAATGTCTTTCCCTGAGATTCCGCCTTTAATAGTAAAAAAAGGTAGGAAATCTATTCAGTACGCTGGTGTGCACACTCAAACTGCTGGTCTCTGAAGTTTGCAACTGATCCATGACACTTGTCTCCAGTACACAAATATATAAGTTTGACCTAAGTACAGATTGTAAATTAATACTAAAATCTAAGATCCAAACACATGCCTCTGGTAACAGTGGAACGCCTGTTGCACATTTTCGATTGTATCAACATCTTAATTAACATGGCTTATGGAAATGTTGCTGATTGCCAGATTAATTTAGCTGCACAGTGTACAGGGGCAGTTTAAGAACTTCTGTTGTAGTAAATTGTTACAGAATACAGAATTTAATTTATGAAAAATCATTGTGATTAGTGTTGCTTTAAATAAAGCCATCCATCTCACAATTTCACCATATTGCATTTGCTTGATAAGACTGGTTAATTGGTGAGCACTTGCAAACACTAGGTAAGCATCACAAGCAGTTGTTTCAGCTGTATATTTTATCACTTATAACTAATTATATAGTTACTAACATGAGGTGGTTTATAAATCCTGTATGGCAAAACTGTATAATGCAATAAGATCTGTAATAAATAAACTGCTTTTTGATTTCACATAGAGTACATATACACAGTGTATGATGAAAGCATGTGGTGTATCACAAATCTTCTTTTTTCTAAATAAAATGGTAAGAAAACATTGAATCTAGTCAAGACCATTCCCCATGTGCTTTATTACTGCCTAAAACAGCAAACTCGCCGACATAGTAAATTCTATACTCATTTATTTATAGGTTTTTTTTTCTGGGCCAAGTCTCCTGTTAATCAACACATTGATTTCTATTCCAATGCTTGTTGCTACTCATGAGAGATCATTGCAGTCTCTTATCTAGTACGTAAACAGGTACACAAACAATTTATTTACTGACAATGTTTTTCGAAGTCCATTTTATAACTGGGTTGTATAAGTGTTATGGTTGTTGGGTTTATACTCATTTCTCATATTCAAATATTTATCTACAATTGCCAAGTTCTTTGAAGTGCTTTGGAGCACTTAAATGAAACAAGTATTATGACATAAAGAAGTATATAGGCAGTGGTACATACAGTGAGGAAAATAAGTATTTGAACACCCTGCTATTTTGCAAGTTCTCCCACTTAGAAATCATGGAGGGGTCTGAAATTGTCATCGTAGGTGCATGTCCACTGTGAGAAAGTCAATGTTAATATTTGTTACAGTAGCCTTTGTTTGCAGTTACAGAGGTCAAACGTTTCCTGTAGTTTTTCACCAGGTTTGCACACACTGCAGGAGGGATTTTGGCCCACTCCTCCACACAGATCTTCTCTAGATCAGTCAGGTTTCTGGCCTGTCGCTGAGAAACACGGAGTTTGAGCTCCCTCCAAAGATTCTCTATTGGATTTAGGTTTGGAGACTGGCTAGACCATGCCAGAACCTTGATATGCTTCTTACAGAGCCACTCCTTGGTTATCCTGGCTGTGTGCTTCACGTCATTGTCATGTTGGAAGACCCAGCCGCGACCCATCTTCAATGCTCTAACTGAGGGAAGGAGGTTGTTCCCCAAAATCTCGCAATACATAGCCCCGGTCATCCTCTCCTTAATACAGTGCAGTCGCCCTGTCCCATGTGCAGAAAAACACCCCCAAAGCATGGTGCTACCACCCCCATGCTTCACAGTAGGGATGGTGTACTTGGGATGGTACTCATCATTCTTCTTCCTCCAAACCGTTTAGTGGAATTATGACCCAAAAGTTCTATTTTGGTCTCATCTGACCACATGACTTTCTTCCATGACTCCTCTGGATCATCCAAATGGTCATTGGCAAACTTAAGACATGCCTGGACATGTGCTGGTTTAAGCAGGGGAACCTTCCGTGCCATGCATGATTTCAAACCATGACATCTTAGTATATTACCAACAGTAACCTTGGAAAACGGTGGTCCCAGCTCTTTTCAGGTCATTGACCAGCTCCTCCCGTGTACGAGGTGAGATCTTGCATGGAGCCCCAGTCTGAGGGAGATTGACAGTCATGTTTAGCTTCTTCCATTTTCTAATGATTGCTCCAACAGTGGACCTTTTTTCACCAAGCTGCTTGGCAATTTCCCCGTAGCCCTTTCCAGCCTTGTGGAGGTGTACAATTTTTTCTCTAGTGTCTTTGGACAACTCTTTGGTCTTGGCCATGTTAGTAGTTGGATTCTTACTGATTGTATGGGGTGGACAGGTGTCTTTATGCAGCTAACGACCTCAAACAGGTGCATCTAATTTAGGATAATAAATGTAGTGGAGGTGGACATTTTAAAGGCAGACTAACAGGTCTTTGAGGGTCAGAATTCTAGCTGATAGACAGGTGTTCAAATACTTATTTGCAGCTGTATCATACAAATAAATAGTTTAAAAATCATATATTGTGATTTCTGTATTTTTTTTTTTTAAATATGTCTCTCACAGTGGACATGCACCTACGATGACAATTTCAGACCCCTCCATGATTTCTAAGTGGGAGAACTTGCAAAATAGCAGGGTGTTCAAATACTTATTTTCCTCACTGTAGTATGTCTATAATACACAGAAATTCTCTGGGGGAAAACAATGTAACATCAGTTAAAAAATAATAATACTTAATAATAAACTTTTACAATCTTCAGAGTAACAGTGTGCTTGGTTAGCTACAATTCTGTGTGTATATACTGTATATGTAATGGTTTTATATATGGTGCAGTTAATAAAATGATGCTTACAGTTTAAAAAATAAGCAACACTGTCAATAATGTAACAGCAGCATCTGATTAAAAACTGAATTACAAACGGTATTGTGTGCTAATAATTATATTGAAAATATAGTGATGACTCCATATGTAACCTCATAATAGAAATAAGGTATAGACTATATTACATTTGAATATGTATATATATTGCTTTTATAAAGCTACAGTTGTAATATTGGTCTGTAACATAACAAATTTGGAAAAAGGGAGTCTGAATGCGCTGTGTCTGTGTGTGTTTGTGTGTGTGTGTGTGTGTGTGTGTGTGCATGTGTATATATATATATATATATATATATATATATATATATATATATATATATATATATATATATATATATATATATAGAGAGAGAGAGAGAGAGAGAGAGAGAGAGAGAAAGAGAGAGAGAAAGACTAACAGTGTTTCATTTACAGAGTCAACATAAGGCAGCTGTTGGCTCAGAGTTAACAACTGTCTGAGTTTTTTTTTTATATTTATACAAATTGAATTTATGGTTATAAACATAAAATGAATTTTTATCTATTTTTAACTAAATCTTACTTTCACAAGTAACCCTCTTCCAAAAATTCTGAATGATATCAATCCCTGCTAATTTTTGCTATCAAAACACAGATAGAACATATTGCCTTTGTTTGTGGGAATTTCTTTAATTTTGAGTATTTGCTCTTAATCAAAGCCAGTAAATGTTATCAGTCAAACAAACAAACAAACAAACAAACAAATAAACAAACAAACAAACCATTTATTTGTGGCTCATGTTTGGAGCATGAGGCAGCATGATTAACACTTGTTACAGTTTTCATTTTAATGAGCTAAATAGAAGACAATGACTCTAAATGACCTTTTAGAAAGGTGAACAAATCAACATGAATATACATTTTAAACATTTTTATATGGATTATATTTGTAGTATTTGTAGTATGTAGTAGTCACTCAAAAAAGTATTTGGGATATAATGTATTATAATGTAACTTAATCCAGCCATTAGGGGGGCACAAGCCAGTGCACTCTTAGTGCCGGTCCCAAGCCCGGGTAAATGGGGAGGGTTGCGTTAGAAAGGGCATCCAGCGTAAAACATGTGCCAAATCAAATATGTGGATCACAAATGAGAATTTCATACCGGATCGGTCGAGGCCCGGGTTAACAACGACCGCCACAGGTATCGTTAGCCGACAGGGTACCGGTGGAAATTGGGCTACTGTTGGCCGAAGGAGGAGAACGAGAGGAGGAAGACGTCTACAGAGACGGCAGGGAAAGGAGAAGTGTAGGAGAGTAGAGGTTCGGGTTGGTACTTTAAATGTTGGTACTATGACGGGTAAAGGGAGAGAGGTAGCTGATCTGATGGAGAGGAGAAAGGTAGATATGCTGTGTGTTCAGGAGACCAAGTGGAAAGGGAGTAAGGCCAGGAACATTGGAGGTGGGTTTAAACTGTTTTATCATGGTGTGGATGGAAGAGAAATGGTGTAGGGGTGATTCTGAAGGAAGAGTACAGTAAGAGTGTAGTGGAGGTGAAGAGAGTTTCTGATAGGGTGATGATCGTGAAGGTGGAAGTTGAAGGATGATGATAAATGTCATCAGTGCCTATGCTCCACAAGTTGGCTGTGAGATGGAGGAGAAGGAAAGATTCTGGAGTGAATTAGATGAAGTGGTAGATGGTGTACCTAGGAAAGAACGATTGGTGATTGGGGCAGACTTTAATGGGCATGTAGGTGAAGGAACAGAGGTGATGAGGAGGTGATGGGTAGGTATGGTTTTAAGGAGAGGAATGTGGAAGGGCAGATGGTGGTAGATTTTGCTAAAAGGATGGAAATGGCAGTGGTGAACACGCATTTTAAGAAGAAGGAGGATCATAGGGTGACGATAAGAGTGGAGGAAGGTGCACACAGGTGGACTATGTGCTATGCAGGAGATGCAACCTGAAGGAGATTGGAGACTGTAAGGTGTTGGCGGGGACAGTGTAGCTAGACAGCATCGGATGGTGGTCTGTAGGATGGTTTTGGAGGCGAAGAAGAAGAGGAGGAAAGTAAGGATTGAAAGAAGAATAAGATGGTGGAAACTGAAGGAGGAAGAGTGTAGTGAGGTTCAGGGAAGAGGTCAGACAGGGGCTTGGTGGTGGTGAAGAGGTGCTGGATGATTGGGCAACTACTGCAGGAGTGATGAGGAAGGCAGCTAGAAAAGTACTTGGTGTGACATCTGGAAATAGAAAGCAAGACAAGGAGACGTGGTGGTGGAATGAGGAAGTGCAGGAGAGCATTAGGGAAAGAGGTTGGCAAAACAGAAGTGGGATCGACAGAGTGATGAGAAAAGTAGGCAGGAGTACAAGGAGATACGGCAGCAGGTAAAAGGGATGTGGCGAAAGCCAAGGAAAAGGCATATGAGGAGCTGTATAAGAGGTTGGACACTAAGGAAGGAGAAAAGGATTTATACCGATTGGCCAGGCAGAGGGACCGAGCTGGGAAGGATGTACTGCAAGTTAGAGCAATAAAGGATGGAGAGGAAATGTGTTGACTAGTGAGGAGAGTGTGTTGAGAAGGTGGAGGGAGTATTTTGAGCAGCTGATGAATGAGGAAAATTACAGAGAGAGAAGGTTGGAGGATGTGGAGTTGGTGAAGCAGGATGTAGATAGGATTAGTAAGGAGGAAGTGAGAGCAGCGATTAAGAGGATGAAGAATGGAAAGTCGGTTGGACCAGATGACATACCGGTAGAAGCGTGGAGATGTTTAGGAGAGATGGCAGTGGAGTTTTTAACCAGATTGTTTAACAGGATTTTGGAAGGGGAGAGGATGCCTAAGGAATGGAGAAGGAGTGTGCTGGTACCGATCTTTAAGCATAAGGGAGATGTGCAGACCTGCAGTAACTACAGGGGAATTAAGTTGATCAGTCACACCATGAAGTTATGGGAAAGAGTAGTGGAAGCCAGGCTGAGAGAAGAGGTGACCATCTGTGAGCAACAGTATGGTTTCATGCCGAGGAAGAGCACCACAGATGCCTTATTTGCTTTGAGGATGTTGATGGAGAAGTATAGAGAAGGACAGAAGGAATTGCATTGTGTATTTGTGGATTTAGAGAAAGCGTACGGCAGAGTGCCAAGAGAGGAGATGTGGTATTGTATGAGGAAGTCAGGTGTGTCAGAGAAGTATTTGAGGGTGGTGCAGGACATGTATGAGGACAGTGTGCAGTAGGTACGACAGACTGGTTCAGGGTGAAGGTTGGACTGCATCAAGGATCGGCCCTGAGCCCTTTCCTGTTTGCAGTGGTGATGGACAGGTTGACGGATGAGGTCAGACAGGAGTCTCCCTGGACAATGATGTTTGCAGATGATATTGTGATTTGTGGTGAGAGTAGAGAGCAGGTTGAGAAGAGCCTGGAGAGGTGAAGATATGCGCTGGAGAGAAGGGGAATAAAAGTCAGTAGGAGTAAGACAGAGTGAATGAGAGGGAGGACAGTGGAGTGATGCGGTTGCAGGGAGAAGAGGTGGAGAAGGTGGAGGAGTTCAGGTACCTGGGGTCAACAGTGCAAAGTAATGGAGAGTGTGTTAGAGAAGTAAAGAAAAGAGTGCAGGCAGGGTGGAGTGGGTGGAGAAGAGTGACAGGAGTGATTTGTGATAGAAGAGTATCTGCAAGAATGAAAGGGAAAGTTTATAGGACTGTGGTGAGTCCTGTGATGTTGTATGGATTAGAGACAGTGGCATTGAGTAAAAGACAGGAGGTGGAGCTGGAGGTAGCAGAGCTGAAGATGTTAAGGTTTTCGTTGGGAGTGACGAGGATGGACAAGATTAGAAATGAGTTTATTAGAGGGACAGCACATGTAGGATGTTTTGGTGACAAGGTGAGGGAGGTGAGATTGAGATGGTTTGGACATGTGCAGAGAAGGGACATGAATTATATTGGTAGAAGAATGCTGAAGATGGAGCCACCAGGTAGGAGGAAAAGAGGAAGGCCAAGGAGGAGGTTCATGGATGTGGTGAGGGAAGACATGCAGGTAGTTGGTGTAAAAGAGGCAGATGTAGAGGACAGAATGGTATGGAGACGGATGATCCGCTGTGGCGACCCCTAATGGGAGCAGCCGAAAGAAGAAGAAGTATTATAATGTAACTTAAAATGTATTTTGTGAATGTATGAGTCTTTAAAAAAAGTCTTTTAAAAATTGTTACATACACAAATCAGTTATGAATTTAAAACCACTGTCCATGTGAATAACATTGATTATCTCTTTATAGTGGCACCTGTCATGGGGTAGGATATATTAGGCAGCAAGTGTCTGTTTTGGAGGTGTGTGAGTCAGCTCAGAATTGGATGTGTTAAAAAAAAGTGTGGAAAAAAAGCATAACAATGTGCAACATCTTGTAAAGTTTTCCTAGTTTGCAGTAAATAGTACCTACTGGAACTGGACGAAGAAATTACACCTAGTTAAATGCTAAAACTAATGCACGTGGGGAGTGAAGGCTACCCTGTCATTCCAGATCTGACAGAAGATCTTCTGTAGCATAAATTGCTGATACAATTAAAGCGGTCTATTATTAAAAGATGTCAGAATACACAATAAATCTTGATGTGTATGAAGTTGCATAGCTGCAGAGCACTCAGAGTGCCAATGCGGACACCTGTTCATTACTAAAGCACCTTCAATAGGCAACGTAAACAGACGGTAATCAGGTGGTAATCGTGTGGACTATGTGCATGTATGTTGTTTACTTGAAAAAGAAGAAAAGCTGGCAGAGGTAGAGTGATGCTTAGAGCAGTGTTCTGCTGGAAAACATTGGGTCCTGGCATTAATGAGAGTGGTGGCTATACATTTTACAACTTATAGGACTAAACAGATGTTCATTACAGTATATTTTCAGGCATTTTTTTCTGCTCCTTATGTAGGTACTACTTAATATTATTTGCCTATGTTTCTCCAAATAAATTAATCAACAAACAAACTGTCATTAGAGGGCAAATTGCAAAGGTAACTTTATGTAAATCATGTAAAGATCTAAAGAAGACTGTCATATATTGTCAGCAGAAACAGAACCAACTGGAATATAATGCTATTCATATGAAAAAAATTGTAAAAATCAGTAAAATGATTTATATCAATAAATGTGAATTTCATTAAAGTATTAAAGTAGACAAAATGTTCTACTGTAATACAGGACGCATTAGTATTGAAACTTGTGAAATTTTTCACTCAAGCTTTTGTGGACCCAAACAGTGTTGAGTGATTATACAGTACATCAGTGATTATGAGCATGAAGAATATATAGATGATAAGAGGCTGTTTGGAAATGATCTGTCTTTTCAATCTCTATATTGGTAGTACTGGACTTTACTGAGTTTTTTGCACCTTGTCTTGGTATTAGATTTGCACGATTAACCATGTCAGACCTACACATATCCACACTTTTCTTTAGATAGAAAATGGACACCTAAATCTTACAAATAAGCTCAAGTGCAAACTTTGTCTAAGTGAAAATATGGTAGATAAATACAGATGATAAGTTACTTATCTTGTTCAGTACATTTATACAGATTGAAAGAAACATATAAACATTTACTGAATCGGTATTTGTAACATGCACTTTAGAGGCAGGATGTTAGTGATCAACATCTTTATTGTTAGAAGAATTTCCAAAACCATCATCCTAATTCCTAGCATTGGTCAAAACTCAGGTAGGCAGCATCAGATACAGATAATATATTATTTAGGAAAAAACAGGAATGAGTCAAAAACTGAAAAACATGAACAATGAATGCGTTACAAATTAAATTAAAAACCCATGATTCAAAAAGAAGGCATTGTTGTTTCTTGCCCTAGTTGCTAAACCTCTTTATTTGCTGGATAGAAACAACAACAACAACAACAACAAATAAAAATGCTGATAGACCAGACTTGAAATACATTTGCCCTGGTTGCCAGTACTACTGGTTTGTCCACTTTTGTGTAATTACTGAAAGATCTTGTAATGTGATACATCTTCTGATTTTTGCTTATAATCTAGGTGGGCTCTTCTGTGAATATTGTTCCACTACTTTTTTTCGCATGTGCTCACTATTTAAAATACTGACACCCCACCCATTCCTAATCAGTAGCGGGAAGTCTTATCGAAAACACAGCATGCCCAACTAAATCTGCCCGGACCCTTAACCCCATGTCTAATTCACAGTGCTCTATTTCTGTTCTTCCTCCTCCTCCTGCCTGGGATATATTAATCTGTCAGGAGAAAACTAGGGTTATCACAACCATAACAGAATCTCATCCAACTCAGAACTGTATCACTTGCCTAAACTCCACAATGTTCAGCTTAGCTGTTATTCACATTTGAACTCCCAAAAACATCAGCAATATGTGGAGTATATTGAATGAGCATTATCAGAATTGTTTTCCTGTATAGATTGTGAACAGTGGCCTTTGCAATGAACAAAGGGGCAACCAAACCTGCAGATCCAACTCAAAGGTTGAAGATATTAAGATCACCCTGTGTTGCACATGATGGATGTGACCTGCTTTCTGTGCTGCAGTATACAGCAAAGGACAATCCATAAATCATTCTGTGGCACAAGCCGAAACCCATGGCCACTCAAAAGCTTTAAAAAAACCCCACATAATAATCTAACGTGTATGTGTATGTGGCCTGTAGGAGGCACTGTTGTTCCTGTTTCCTGTTGCATGCAAAACAGTCCAGCTGCAATCCTGCCTGTAGACTGATTGCTGCAGCTAACGTTATTGTTTACTTCAAGCCAGGGAGCAAACATTGATCTGGTTCAGCAATGCAGGAGAATCCATCATCACTGAATACAGATGTATCAGAGGCGCACCAATTTGTTACCTGCTTGAACTTGGGCCATTCAATTCCATTCGATATCACGTTCTCACAGAAAGTGTTCAACAGTAATAAAGAGCAGTGTTTGGAAATGACTAAAGATACTTTACTGGAAGCTTGTGCTCAAAGAGGGTTGAAGTGTGTGTGTGTGTGTGTGTGTATGTGTGTGTGTGTGCTTGTGGTCATGCAGCTTGTCCTTTCCCTGTGACCCTTTGGAACTGGAGCAGCCACGCCAGCACACATTATGACAGCTATTCATCTCTATCTCACCTTACAGCATTAGTGCAGACTTCTATATTTGTGTGTGTGTGTGTAGGTGTGTGTGTGTGTGTGTGTGTGTGTGTGTGTGTGTGTGTGTGTGTGTGTGTGTGTGTGTATCTGTTTGCTTGTGGCAGTGAGCTTTAAGGAAAGATATCTTATTGTCTTATTGTTTTTGACAGCATTATGCACTCTATATATATGTGTTTCTGCAGTAATTCTGAAAATATTTGGACAAAAAATGCAAACAGAATATCACTTGTGTTGCTGCATATGAATGATTTGGATGATTCTACACACAAAATGGCATAATCCTATTTTTACACAATTTATACACTACAATATGTGTAAATATCTATTAGGGCTGCAAATAATTACTTTCTTTATTTCAATATTCTGCTGAATACTGTTCTGAATATTTGATACACGTATCCAAACATTGTAAATAACTAGAGAAAAAAAGTGATTGTTTAATACTCAAATAATAAAATGATAAAAACAATTAAACTTGACTATCAAACATATCCAGTGACTAACAGGTTTGTCCACGTTACTGAAGATTACTGTGGACAGTAACAGGGTACATATACAGTACATTTACATAAATACATATACTGAAATACACATAAAGTACCTGTATTTTTTTTAGTACTTTTTTCCTTTAACTTCACTACATTTTAATGCATATCTTACTGTTTACTCCACTACACTTAAAAAACAAAGCATTCCTTAAAACATTTCGGAGAACAGATAAATTGTGTTCACACGTGTCAAGAGACACCTCATGGTTTTGCCTATGTTTCTGTGGACAAAGGCAACTCTTGCTGAGTGCTTGCAAAAATACAAAACCTGGTACTTTAAAAGTTATGATGTGTAGAAGAAGCATTAAATTAAATCAAAATATAGTTCTCATATAACAGTGCTTTAAACATGCTTTAAAAATGCTTTGTGTGGAAGATCTCCTGCTATAGAACTCTGAACTCATCTCTACTGAACACCTTTGGGATAAATAGGAATGCTGACTGCACCCCAGGCCTCCTCACCTCACCTGCATCAGTACCTCACTTTACTAACACCCTTGTGTCTGAATGAGCACAAATCTCCACAAGCACATTTCAAAATCTAGTGGAACTGCTTCTCAGTAGAGTGAAAGCAATTATAAGAGCAAATTTGAACTAAATGTGGAATGTGATGCTCAAAAAGCACATACAATACTTACTGTTTGACCAGGTGTCCACAAACTTTTGGCATTATAATGAACCTTCTGAATTTTTTTCAGTCTTGAAGAGGTAGATTTGGTAGTTGTTCACACTGTAAAGGTTGTGTATGTGTGTGCGGCAAATCCAAAATATTGCATTGGTGACTATTTTGCATGTTTATTATAATTAAATAAACTAGATTATTTAATTTAACAAGTTGGTCTGTGAGTCACAGCATGTCATACAAAACTAATGCTCTCACTCTGGCACTCACTCTGTCATGGTTCTCCTCAAGCGATCAATTCTGCATGTTGTGTTGTATACAATGCTTATTAACATTTGCATAAACTATGCTGAATGTTACGGTTTCCCAAACCGTATGTGATTTTGTAGACTGTCAAATAAATCAATAATCTGTTGAAATTTCCATTTGGATGCATGTAGGAGTATAAATGAATGCTATAAAAGTTTGCAAAAGAATTTACAAATTCTTTTAGATGCATTCCTTGCATTCAAAAAGGAAATAAAGTTAGAATATGTTTAGTTAACAATTCCAAAGACTGAAGTATTAAACAAGGAAGAAAATAAATAAAATAGATAAATAGATAGATAAAAATTGCGTATTTTTGGTTAGAAGTCCTTCATCCTACATCCAAGCTATTATTTTTCATTGAGTTACCACTTCCCTAAATGACAAATTCATCTGCATCGTTAATCATGTAATAACAGTGTAAATATTGCACATTTTTATTTATGAAAATGTTTTTCACATTTTCAAATTTTCACATTTTTTGAAACATAAAATCACCCTCCATTATCAGCCATGATTCATGATTCTACAGAATCATGAAGATAAGGTTTACAGTGGTTGGAGTGGAAGATCTTGAGTGGTCTGCTACAGAGCTCTGACCTCAGCCCTTTTGAACACCTTTGAGATTAATCCGGATGCTGACTGCACCCCAGGCCTCCTTACTCTTCAACAGTGTTTGACTGTATTATCTGTGGCTGAATGAGCACACATTTTTACAAGCACATTTCAAAATCTAGTGGAACATCTTATCCAATAGTTAGTATTACAGTAAATTGGGACTAAATGTGCAATAAGATTTAAATCTTATAGTAAGCTGTCCACAAACTTTTGTCCATATAATGCATTTATCTATAATAATATATTGTCATAAAATGCAGCCCTAATCTAGAAATCAGACATGCTGTAAGATCTCTGCTACTAGGAATAAAACTTTCTTTCGGCTTCTCCCGTTAGGGGTCGCCACAGCAGATCCTCCGCACGTTTGATTTGGCACATGGTTTTTTTTTTTTTTTTTTTTTTACGCTGGATGCCCTTCCTAACGCAACCCTCCCCAATTTATCCGGGCTTGGGACCGGCACTGAGAGTGGCTGGGGATGGTACCCTGACCGGGAATCGAACCCGGGTCGCAGCGGTGGGAGCGCTGCGTCTTAACCACTAAACCACCAGGGGACCACTCTCTGCTACTAGGAATGCTTTTCATTATTTAGTGCTCCTAAATTTGGTGATCTGTTAAGTTTAGACTGACTCATATCTCAAAGATCTGCAAAGAGTCACACCACCTACATTCTGCTTCTGCTTGTCTCTTGTGTTCTCACTCACAGACGAGCACTAAATGTAATGTTCATATTAGTTTGCTCATCGGTGTGAGTGAAACACTCTTACTATGAGTATTTTGAATGATATGAGGATGAGTATTGGACAATAGCAGAGCTGATGGGCCCTTTTTGTTTCCTGCTGTAACAGGGAACAGAACAAGGGCTCTTATGAGGACAGTCTGCCTTTTTGCCTTTTCAGCGCTCCATTCTCACTTCCTGATTGATTTCATGTAATTGTTAGGGACAGTTTTTACACTGACTTGTTAATAGCAGCTCAGCCCCCTGAAGGGTCAATTACACAGCTGTGTGGGCTGGCATCAGAATTACTATATAAAAAAATATTTTATGAAAATGACTCATTCCCTAGTGTCTCTCTCTCTCTCTCTCTCTCTCTCTCTCTCTCTCTCTCTCTCTGGTAGTTTATTTGCCAAAAAAATGGGTTGCAATCTGTTAGAGAATGAGTTGTTACAAATTACTCTGTTTTTTTTGTTTTAAAAGAATATTATTTCTGCACAATATATTATATTTATAGATTAAATTTTATTATTTAAACCCCTATAACGCCTCCTTCACATTTTAATAACCATTGTGACAATTTGTTTTTGGAGCTTTCAAATATTTTAACCAGATGTGAACTTAAGGTGATGTTTATGTGTGTTAGTTCCAAAAAATAGTGTTTATTTTACGATAAAGTTGCTGTGCACACAATGAGCATCATTTATCAAGTTGAATATGACTGTTTACAAAAGAAAATTGAGTTATCTTTGAAAAATTCTAAAAAACAAACCAAAACAATGTTAACTAAAGTAAACCTCAGAAAATTCGCAATTGAGTTCATTGTAGTAGTAGTCAAAAAATATAAATGTCACTTAAAATAAAAAAAAATAAAAAACAAGAACACTTACACCTATGCCAATTTCCCACCCTTGTTTCAGTTTTTTTCTTTGTATTGATAAATTAAGCTCCCTCCAATTTTGTATTGTGGTGAGTTGAGTTACATGTTCATTATAAAGGTATTAATACATTTTTAATTATTAAACCAAACAAAAATTGTCTTGTGTGAAACTGGTCTGTGGTGCAAAAAAGGTTGGGGCTGCTATAAGCCACATTAATGAATTATAAAATATATAGAAAAGAAAGTTCACCCAAAAAGATGTTAAGTAAAATACGACTTTATCAACTAATTAAGAAAAAATGTCTTTATATGACAAGAGGTCAGGCTGGTCTGTGTATATGATAGCTGTAAGACTAGATGTTGAAAATGGCAGAATTTCAAGATCCTGTTCCATTCCTGTGTATGTCCAAGTTTTGTCTACGTTTGGATTTTATTTTCAAAGAAAGATACATGACAGATCTTAAAGAATGTATTAAGGATGTTATTAGGCTACTGCATTTCAGTACCTTATTAAGCAACTGCAGTGAAAGGCTTTCTGCCATAATTGGGAGAAAATCATTCATCTCTTGAACATAATGTAGCAAGAGTTATTATTACATTTTCATATCTCACATTCACGTTTTTTTTATATGAGAATGTCAATGAGCAATGTTGATTTCTCTCCATATATTTGGCCTTTTCAGGTACTGCGACTCCACCAGTTCCACTGCTAAATAATATGTGATTTATTTTCATACATGTGAGTCAGAAGTACTCCCACTTTTGACTTTAGTAGTCACTTTGCTTTTTTCTCTTTAAGCTTTGCCTCTTCTGGAGTTAAATGAGCATTATTAAATGCAAATAAGCTATGCATAGGTGTTTGCTGTTTATCAATTAAACTATACATCAACAAATGTATAGTTTGATTTGACTTTTACAAACATTTACTTACAACATTTAGGAAAGATCACTAAACAATATATATACAGTACAGACCAAAAGTTTGGACACACCTTCTCATTCAAAGAGTCTTCTTTATTTTCATGACTATGAAAATTGTAGAGTCACACTGAAGGCATCAAGGGCTATTTGACCAAGAAGGAGAGTGATGGGGTGCTGCGCCAGATGACCTGGCCTCCACAGTCACCGGACCTGAACCCAATCGAGATGGTTAAGGGGTGAGCTGGACCGCAGAGTGAAGGCAAAAGGGCCAACAAGTGCCAAGCATCTCTCGGGGAACTCCTTCAAGACTGTTGGAAGACCATTTCAGGTGACTACCTCTTGAAGCTCATCAAGAGAATGCCAAGAGTGTGCAAAGCAGTAATCAAAGCAAAAGGTGGCTACTTTGAAGAAACTACAATATGACATTTTTCAGTTGTTTCACACTTTTTTGTTATGTATATAATTCCACATGTGTTAATTCATAGTTCAGTGTGAATCTACAATTTTCATAGTCATGAAAATAAAGAAAACTCTTTGAATGAGAAGGTGTGTCCAAACTTTTGGTCTGTACTGTATATATATATATATATATATATATATATATATATATATATATATATATATATATATATATATATATATAATATAAAATATTTAAATCTAGAAGAAAGTAAGAAGTATTTCTGTCATTAAATGGAAAAACAGACTAGAAGCAGTCAAGATAAAAGGAAAACAATCTGAAAGTGTCCAAAAAAACCCAACAAATGAGCATGGATAATATTCACACACAATTAGCTGGACTTGAACAAATATATAGCATTTTGTTTTCTTTCATATTTTTTTGCACTTGCTTGACCTTAAATGTAGGTTTATAATAAGTATATTAGTATGAAAGTATCCATTAAAATTTTAGGATCAGATTCTAGACCAGTTAAAAAACACAAGCAACCAGAAATTTGGTGAGCTTAAAATCAATTAGTGAAAAACCATCATCAACCAAATAACATGACTAAATTAATTTTAATAAGCTATTTTACAGGAAGGTAAACTATCTATCTATCTATCTATCTATCTATCTATCTATCTATCTATCTATCTATCTATCTATCTATCTATCTATCTATCTATCTATCTATCTATCTATCTATCAACAATGACTTTCCCATTTCACAAGGGTATAAACATGAAGGCCCTAATATATACACACACACATATATATATATTATAAGAATAAAACAGAAGGAAGGGACAGGACACAGTGGGAACTGTAATATAAAGAAATAATCTGTGTTAGAAACATGTCTCCAAAACATTGCAATCTGTCATACTGTTTACTTATGCCATGTTGGTTTTGTTTCACATCAGAGATAACATTTTCTGAAGATCAACCTTTGACCTGATGTCAGTTTTAATGCACACACTCAAGAACACACACACACGCACGCACGCACGCACACACACACACACACACACACACACACACACACACACACAGACATATCTAATTAACTACAAACACCCCACATGAACTATAAAAGAGTGTGATGGTTGTTTCATGGTTCCTGTTGGTCTCTGTTTCTTTGTAGGCTAGTAGAAGAGACTGTTGGCAATAGACAGAAAATTGGTTCAATTTATTTCAGTGGCAAACACAAGTGGTTATCATGTGCACTGACAGTAAACAACGCTTTTTTTTTGCCACCTCCACTGTAGCAGATTTTCTATTCTATGTGCGAATGTGTGCAGATTGGCCACTTCAGAAAAACTCAAGTAGTGCTGTTTGCCAGTCCAGTGCATTTATTGAAGCAGATTGTGCTATTCAGCATGACAATATTGTGCATTTCTGCAGCCTCTCAGCATTTGACAACAGCTCTATTATAAGAGAAATTTCAATTTGTAGCTGTTTGTGTGTCTGTTGGTGTTTGTGTATGGTATATGGGTGGCATTGTAGCACAGGTAGTCTTTGGGGTAGAGCCTCAAGAGTAGACAGCACAGAGCTGCAGTTCAATAAAATCCTTAAATCATTTAAAATAACTTCTTAAATTCATCCTTACAATCACATGAGGTAAAGCAGGTTAAATTTAGTGTATTCGGTATATTTACGCAATAGCATTGACGTAAATTCCTTTTTCGAAAAACTTGTACTTGTAAGAATAGTTGTCATATAAGTTTAATATGAGTGTTGAATCAGTAGGAATTAATCAGAATATTATAAAACCCACTGTTAGTGGCAGACCTTGGATTTAATACAAACATTTAGATTCGATATAAAAAATATAGTCATAATTCAACAGTCTGAAGCTATTTCAGCTATCATTACCATATCTGCTTTAAAATCTGCCTCGGTCATTGCAAAAGTACCTCACCATGTTAATGTATTAAGCGTACATTCACGTCAACTACTGCAGCAAGTTTTATCAATAATCTTCCAGAGTTATCAACATTAATTAGATCTCCGTCTGACCCTGCAGTGGGCCCGACTGGGCCACTGAATGCCTTGAATCAACGTTCTGTTACGCTCTAGATGATTTTGCTCCCCTTAAAAACAAAATGATCAGGGAGAAAAAAATTGCACCGTGGTATAATGATCATACGTAAATTGCGTCAAACCAAATTGACAGTATTTAAAATAGCATGGAAGGAGAGCATCCTGAGTTATAAAAAAGCTCTTAATGCTTCTAGATTAGCATATTTCTGTACACTCATAGAAAATAACAATAATAATCTTAGATTTTTATTCAGTACTGTAGCAATATTAACAGGGAATAAAAGCACTGCACTAACATGAAAACCAAAAAATCAATATGTAGTAATGATTTCATGATTTTATTAATAAAATTTAAAACATCAAGCAAAAGAAATCCAGACTATTAATATAAATCCAAACAAAGACAGGTTTCCAAAACCTGTGCTTTTTTTATTTTTCTTGGCACCAGCATTACGGGTTAGTCAAAGAAACTTAGAAATAAGTATCAGAAAATAATAAGGACATGTTCCTCGGTCTTGCACACATGCAGTTATACCGGAATAATGTGGCGGAGGCTATTCCCAAAATACTGCTATATAACGGTATATAATACCGGAAGCGCAACATATTTCACCCGTTACACCGTGTAACAGACACTGTCTTTTGTTAAAACCTGTGTAAAGTTCATTTGTTTCAGTGTAGACTGTGGCTTATAGACAGGTGCGGCTTATTTATGTTTAAAATAAAAATCTTTGTCAAATTCAATTACAATGCGGCTTATATATGGGTGCGCTTCATAGTCCGGAAATTACGGTACTTAGAAATAACATTTTAATTATTTTCAATTTATCAGTCAGGATTTAGGCCTCATCATAGCACAGAGACAGCACTGGTTAAAGTGGTAAATAACATGTTATTGGCCTCTGATCAGGGTTGTGTCTCCTTACTTGTCTTGCTTAACTTAGTACAGTTTTTGAAACATTGATCATAATATTCTCCTTGTTAGACTAGGAAATGTTAAAGGGAACAGCTCTCTCATGGCTTAGGTCAGATTATCTTAACAATCATTTTAAAAAAGTTAAGGAGTGTTTAAAGGACATTGGACAGTGGATGCTTGATAACTTCCTTCTGTTCAACTCGGATAAGACTGAAGTACTTTTACTAGGACCACTGCAGCAAGAAGTAAACTTTCCAATTACGTAGCATTTCTGGATCGTCTTTTTGTCTTAGTGTGTACAACAGTCCAAGACCCTGGTGTGATTATTGAACCCTAGTCTTTCCTTTGAGGCTCACGTTAATAACATTACCAGAATAGCAGTCTTTCAAATTAAAAATGTGGCTAAAATTTGAAATATGATGTCGCTAAAGGGTGCAGAAAAACTAGTTCATGCTGCAATGCTTTACTGTCTGCGTGTTAGAGTTAGTGCATAAATAAGCTTCAGTTAGTCCAGAATGTAGCAGCAAGAGTCCTTACTAGATCTAGAAAATTTCTCTAACCTCTTTTCTTCTCTCCTCTTATCTGCCTGCTTCATCCTGGCCTGCTTCTGGATGGTGTAAACTTTGATTGAAGTCCACTATGGATTTGGACTGTACCTAATGTTAACAGTCTGCCACACTGACCCAGGACTACAGTGTAACTTCATTGCACACCTGAACATCATTTAGCTGTAATAAATAGACATTCTGTGCCACCCAGATGAGGATGGGTTCGCTCTTGAGTCTGGTTCGTCTCAAGGTTTATTTATATAGCGATTTTCACAATGGACATTGCCGAAAAGCAGCTTTACAGAACGTAAGAATTATAGATTATATCTGTATATAAAAAGTTAATATATGTGAATGATTTGTTTTTATCGCTGGTGAGCAGCCTGGAGTGACTGTGGCAAAGAAAAACTCATTTAGATGTTATGAGGAAGAAACTTTGAGGGGAACCAGACTCAAAAGGGAAACCATCCTCATTTGGGTGATATCACCTGGCGCAACCTCAGGATGCCTCGGTATGGGTAGAGAAAGAAAAGCAGTGGAAAGGAAATAGCATAGCTGCTGTTCATAATATTACCAAGCATCAGGTGATAATGTGTTTGATCAGATTTACTGGAGCACAAGGTTATGATTTATGATATGCGATGTGATGTGTGTTGTGTGTAGACCTTGCTAAAAAAGATACGTCTTTAATCTGTGCTTAAACTGGGAGAGTGTGTCTGAGCCCTGAACACTGTCAGGAAGGCTATTACAATGTTTTGGAGCTAAATGTGAGAATGCTGTATGACCTTTAGTTGACTTTGCTATTCTAGAAATGACTAGAAGTCCAGAGTATTGAAATCGTAAAGAGTGACGGATTGTAGCATGTTAGAAGACTGGATAAATACATGGGAGCCATGCCATTAAGGGCTCTGTAAGTAAGTAGCAATAGATTGTAGTCGATTTGAATCTTAACAGGTAGCCAGTGTAGGGATGATAAACTTGGGGTTATATGGTCATATTTTCTCGACCTTGTGAAAACCCTGGCTGCTGCATTTTGGACTTACTGCAGCTTGTTTATTAATGATGAAGGACAACCACCTAGTAATGCATAACAATAGTCCAGTCTGGAAGTCATGAATTTATGGATGAACTTCTCTGTATCAGATATAGACAACGTTTTTTTAGCTTAGCAATATTTCTATGGTGGAAGAAGGCTGTTTTTGTAATAAGGGTGATTTCCAAAAGACAAGTTGCTGTCTAAAATAACTTCCAGGTCTTTTAATGTTAAACTAGAAGTTACAATACATCCTTCTAAATGCAAGTTGAAAAGCTAGAGCTTCTGTGTACTGTTTTTTGGGTTGATGAGCAATATCCAATCAGAATTTAATAGTAAAAAGTTATGCATCATCCATTCTTTTAATTATTGAACGCACTCAGTTAACATGGCCAATTGAGATGTTTCGTCTGGTTTTGATGAAATATATAGTTGGGTATCATCGGCATAACAGTGGAAGCTAATTCCATGCTGATGTAATTCTGCAAGCGATCTAAGAGATAGTCATGATCTATAGTGTCAAATGCAGCACTAAGATCTAGTAAAACTAACAAAGAGATGTAGCCTTGGTCCGAAAATAAAAACAGGTCATTTGTGATTTTAACTATCGCAGTTTCTGTGCTATGATGGGGCCTGAAACCTGACTGAAACTCTTTAAATGTATTGTTTTTTTGTAAGAATCTTAGATATAAACAGAAGGTTTAAAATCGGTCTTTATTTTGATATTTAATTTGGATCCAAATAAGGTTTCTTAATGAGGGGTTTATTAACTGCCAACTTTAGGGGTTTAGGGACATGACCTAAAGATAGCGAGGAATTAATAATAGTGAGAAGAGGCTCTTCGGTTGTATGCAACACTTCTTTTAGTAAAAGAATGCGATCTAACAGACATGTTGTTTTGGCTTTGGTAATAAGAACATATAGCTCCTCCTGTCCTTTACTTGTACAGCATTGTAAGTTTAATTGTGGAGCTTTAGATGAGACTTGATCACAAGATGCTGTCAAAGGTTGGACCTCCACGATTGTGTTTCTGATCATTTCATTTTTTCTTCAGTAAAAAAAATCCATAAAGCCACTGTACTAAAAATAATAGTAAAAATGTTAAAGTAACAGCCTTCAAGTAACATAAACTGAGGTGAGGTTGAGTATTAGGACGAGGATTAGGTTCAAGGAAGATTTCTTTGATGCTGGGAACACATGATGTTACAGCTGAGATCTGATTGAATAGAAACTCCAGTGTAAACCAACACTCCGTGTGGCAGTGCACCTGATTGTGGCAGAGAAATGCTATGAAATGGAAGGAATAGACTTTTGTGAAGACTTTTGAAAAAAATTTAATTAAATGTAAGTCAAGGATTGTGCTTTTACTGATGGCCCACTCCTGCTTAGGTGTTTTAGATTTTCTTTTTCAATTAACTTCAAAACTACATAACATTTTAGCATTTCTTTGTGAAAATCAATGACTCAGATGAAAGACAGAAATCTGAGCTAAATACAGAAGGATGTGAAAGTATGCTCATCTCATGACAATCTAAAAAAGACTTAGAAAGCATTTGGATTCTCCCAAGTGTAATATTAATCTCTATTTCTTGTTAATATTGCTTCATGTTTTTCATAGTGACCCTGTTATAAAATGCATCCACATTTAATTTATACATTTTAGATTATATACTTTTGGTTAAAATCCACAGGGAACCTTCTCTCAGGGTAACAGGCAAGTATATTTCAAGGCTCTTCTCTGTTCTTGCACCGAGCTAGTGGAATGAGCTTCCCCTACATGTCCGAACAGCGAAGTCACTGATTATCTTCAAGTGACGGTGGAAGACCCACCTCTTCCTAAAATACACGATTTAGCACTTTACACGGTTTGTGTTGTCTTTGTTTAAAAAAAAAAAATCTTAAATTTGTAATCTACCGAACTGGTATTTATTTATTTAGTGATAGAGACTCAAAACACTTTTATCAGTCGCTCTGGATAAGAGCGACAGCTAAATGCCATAAGTATAAATGCAAATGGAATATTAAGCTTTCTATATGACTGTCTGCTTATTCACCACCCCCATCAAAATTGCATACACATAAAGGAGGAGACTAGGGGAACTGGAATAGGATTTTTGGATACTGTGAGCACCTCTGGTCATTATATAATTCAGCAATGAGTGTTTGATAATCTGTGTAAATTAAAACAAATTTATAATACTGTGTTTCTTGCCCACAGTGAATGATCTCACTGTGACTGTCCATTTGAAGAGCAAGAAATTTGAGACAGGATCTGTGTCAACACTTTTTTTTTTCCATTCATTAAGCAACAAGAACTCTTAAAGAGATTGATCATGCTGAGATCCCTGGGGAATACATCAGGAATAAAGCATTAGCACTTTATATTGATGAAAGCTATAGTTAGTGACTCATGCAGACAGGCTCTCAAGGGGGCTTGTGCCTATGCTCTCAGCCAGTGCACATACCCTTCTGGTCAATGTGTATAATTATTGGAGTTTGTTGTAGTTGGCCTCTGGGTGGCTCACAGACCATAGATACATGCCTCTGGTGCAACTGAGAGCGGCATGACCTTGCTTCAGACTGCTTCACTTTTGAAGGGGGCGTTTAACTCAGCCTGACTTTAGATTGTTTTTCCGGAAGCTTTATTGTTTTATGTGACCTTTATGAATATTTTACCTCATTCAACTTTGACCTGTCACAGATGTATGCATAATGACTAGGTATGTCCTGAGTCTGTACTTATTCAAAATAAAACTTCCTCACATAAAATCTTTTATGTTGGTTTCAAATATGTAATGAATGAGAAGCAAAAAAAAAAAAATCCCTAATCACTGAGAATATCTCCAACAACAGTCTTTGCCAAATTTTTCCTGGCACGCTTGTAAAATTTCCATTTGCATCCAAAAAAAATCATTTTGATTAATGACTTGTCTTTTAGATAACAGCAAAGAACTGTTCAAACAAAAAATATAATAAATACAGTGCCCTGCATAAATATTCACCTTCTTTCAAACTTTGCACATTTTATAGTGTTACAACCTGGAGCTAAAATGGATTTGCCTGGGATTAAACCATTAAATTTACACACTGTCTAATTCGAGAGTGCATTTTAATCCTATTTTATGGAAAACAGATAAAACAAACAAACAAACAAAAAAAGGCAACAAATGCTTGTTGATTGCATTAGTATTTACCCCTTAGGGCAATGCTTGGTATCACCACATTTGGCTGAAGTTACAGCTACAAATGTAATTTCTGGGAAATCTATGTCCATCAACAAGACATCTTTCTGTCAACTTTTAAAGGTAAATGCCTTTATCATATATCACCATCAATTGTTAACCTATAAAACTGTGCACAAATCTTTTTTTGTCATTGAATGGAAAAAAGGAATGCCCATAGAAATATCTTAGGGTGAATTAATTATTTACAATCAAAATGTATTTAATTTTGTGGCATGTTTTTAAATTTTACATGTATGAGCAGTAAGATATGAAGCTCATTGAACACAGAAAACTGTATGCATTAACATGTACTGATATATTTACAGTAAGGAATTTACAGTATTCATCTGTAGAAATGGCCTGGTAAAGGTTAGATTACAGGAACTTGAATAGAAATAGAAATTTAGAAAAAAATAAATAAATACATTTTATATATATATATATATATATATATATATATATATATATATATATATATATATATATATATATATATATATATATAATAACTTAAGGCTTACATCTGAATACGGACAGAGAAAAATACATTATTCTATGCACTTAATATACTCTACAATAAAAATGACTAAAATAATTTTGCAATGTGTTATTTATTTACATAAGTCCTTGATATCTGTTTTTGTGGCTGTGTTGCCAAATTATTCTACTCAATCTGTAACAGTACAGCACCTTTTACAAAAATGTGATTATTAGTTGAATGCTTAACTATGTTCATGTGTAAAGCGACATATGACAAAATGTTAAAGTAATGTAAAAAAAAAAAAGTAGGTAATTACATTAAAAGTAATGGATTAAATATTAATAATTCATTCAGATTTTCAGACAACTTTTAAAGGTAAATGCTATTTATTATGCTACCCTACTCTCTTACAGTAAAATAAGGTTAATAGATTTGGTTTTATGTTGACTTTCACTTATGTGAAGTCTGAAATTGTGGGATACTTTTTTAATTTAAACTTTATATCATTAAAACCACACTATATTATAGATGCAGTAAAATATTTCTACACAACCAGCTCATCTGCAGGTGTGTGTATGTGTAATGCAAATATTAATGGAATTAATTATCTATAATAATAATAATAATAATAATAATAATAATAATAATAATAATAATATTAATATCACATAATAACCTTATTCCAAAGGGAATGGAAATGCAGGGTGGCAATTATACAATGCAGATGGTTTTGTCTTGTTTAAAAACAATATATATATATATTTAGTCACCTTCCTCCACATGCAGATGTAGCTTGCTCCCTTGCTAGCTGTCAGTGAGAATGTTCCTAATGAGCAGTCTGTAAGAAGTTAGGACGTGGTGGGCTGTCACTCAAAGCTAAGATGATGTTTGATGATGGCAGGAGGATGGAAGAGGGGAATCATAAATGCCACGAATGACATCTGAAACGGAAATGTTCCAACTTTGGTTGTCACAAGGAGGCTGCATTTAATTGGTCTTTGCATGATGTTCCACCAGGGAGGTAGGTCCCTGAGGAGACAATCAAACTGGAGGAAGTGCTACTTAGACATAGCTGAGTCATACACACACACACACACACACACACACACACACACACACACACACACACACACAGTTGCCCTTGTTCTCCCACACAGATTCAGATACACACTATTTAAAGCTTGAATGACAGATACAAATGAAAGTTATCTTTTACTTAAAAGCAGCTTGATATCAGTCATACTTCATATGCATTATAAAAAGAGTTCAGGTGCACCCATGCCACAGTGCCTTTCCTTTGCTTTATAGATGTATCACTTCCAGAATTTCACTTTGCTTCTTTCTAAAACTGAAGTGACTTTTGAGACCTTGAATATAAAACTCTCAATTATAGCTCTGTCAGTTTCAGTTTTTCTCACGAGCATTGCACAGATTATGCAATAATTCACATAATAAATAGATATGCTAGTCAAAGCTAAGGTTAGAGGTGGGGTTTTGGAGTTCATGCTTTTTTCTCATGGCTTCATTCCAGTCTGTAATACTTACCATAAAGTCTGTAATTCTTTGTCAATTGGTCATGATTTCTCTGTATGTATTTTTATTAACTTAATAAAGGCCTGTAAATCTCTAATATGAGTAATTTTGTCTACAGTGATGTTGGAAGCCTGATGTCACTATTCATTCTGGAGCTATGTGGTGTAGTGCACGACTTTCTTAACTAATAAGTGTGTAAAATTATAAAGTAAGTAAGTAAAATTAAGTAAATGTACTATTTGTTATACCATAACCCTAACCCTAACTCTAACCCAAAATCTACAGTATATATTACATCATTCTTACACTAGATGTTTCTTTTTCTGCTATATTTGTTATATGGAACCAGTTAAAATATTAACTTTTAGACAGAAGTTTCATTGTAAAATTTCAGATAAAGTTTGACTAGAAGGACGGATCACATTTTACCTGTTCTCAAACACTGTAACATTGTGTGAGTGTGTATTATGTGTGTGTGGGTGGCTTGTGTGTGTTTATTACTGATTTTTAGATTTTACTTTTACTGAGTTCTCTAATGCCTTCATGGTCCTGCTCTACTGTGTGTCATTGAATTGATTGTTAGATATTTGCTAGGTAGAGCTCTCAGATCAGCAAAAAGAACCAACATGGTCATACTTACTATTATTGTTACTAGTATTGTTTAATGCTTTTAAAATGCTTTATATATATTACAATTATTTTATAATTAAATATAATAAAATAATTTAATCAGTTTTAAATTACTGCCATCACACTCAAATATCAGAAATCAATTAATCCATCTAACCATACATACATTGTACATCCAACTATACATACATCTATCCATTTACATTTAGCAACTTACAATTATCCCATTCATACAACTAAGCTGGAGAGAGTTAAGGGCCTTGCTCAGCGGCCCAGCAGTGGCTGCTTAGTGGTGGTGGGATTTGAACTCATGACCTTTTGACCTTAATTCCTGAGCCCTAAGTTTATCTATCTATCTATCTATCTATCTATCTATCTATCTATCTATCTATCTATCTATCTATCTATCTATCTATCTATCTATCTATCTATCTATCTATCCATCCATCCATCCATCCATCCATCCATCCATCCATCCATCCATCCATCCATCCATCCATCCATCCATCTTTTTGCACTTTATGCACAATTAATCATATTTTATCATTATGAATATCGTGTAGTACACCACATAGCATAATAATAAACAGTGGCACTTGCATTACAACATAATAATGTTATCATTAGATTACTTATAGCATGCTATTAGAGCTTATGTGGCATCATTTGTGTTTATAAAAATACATCATTACCAACTTTAACTTTGGTAATATAACTTACATGATAAAGTTACACTTATTGATGAATATAGGCTTTGTACTCTTTGTGCACATTTGTGCAATGTCTCTCTGAGATCAGGTTGCAAACTGAAGTGAAGGGTAATAAAATAAAATAAAATCTTTAAACAAAGTCTTTATTTATGACCTGGAGATTAACAATTTACAATAAACAATAGCAGCAATGCTCTCCAACAATCTCCAGTCAATTTTTCAGCTATACAATTTAAAATATAAATGCTAACATATTTCTTTATTGGTCATATATTAGGAAGAAAGTTCTTTATATTGGATAGTTTGAAAGAGCACAATTTCTTCCGGAACAACAAGGGGGTTTGTTCTAAGAATATATTTTTTTTAGTTTGAGTTTGAAAGACATCCTACTTACATAATATATATAAACCCTTGGACATTATTACACAGCATATAATACACAACTTATACCTATACTTATAAATTATACTTTTTCTATGATAGATAGGTAAGATAGATAGATAGATAGATAGATAGATAGATAGATAGATAGATAGATAGATAGATAGATAGATAGATAGATAGATGATAGATAAAGCCTAATTTGTCATTGCATAGTACACAGCATTGAAATGCAATTTAGCATTTACCAGAAGTCCAAAAAGTAACATTGTTCAAATTAAAAGGTGCACTTACATTTTTTAATATATGAATAACAAATAAGTTAATAGAATATGGCATTGAAACTGTGCTGAAAATATTAAATTGTATTTAGATTATAGGCAGTAAGAACAGTAGGCAATAGGCAAGCCGTGACGTCATAGACAGGCGACGTCGCGTAAACCAGGAAGCTACAAGATGGCTGTGCGGTGGTAGCGACATTAGCTTCTGCAAAGAGAGAAGGTAAGCGCCGCAGGGATGCAGGGAGTGTGGCACGGAGACGCAGCGCCTCGCTCCTTCGGGGAACTAGGGTTACGTCAGAACCTTGAGACGCCCCTTCAGGAACTCGAGCTGCGTCGAACGCTATGGGAACGAGTGTCCAATCACGCCACACTGACCAGACCCTGCCGAAAGAGTGAGGGCCTCGGCACCAGCACGCAGGACAGAGGAGCCCGGGGTGGCTCCGAGGTCGAGGCCATAGAACCTGACAAAGGTCAGCGGGCTGGACCAACCCGCAGCGTCACAGACGTCCCGGAGTGACACTCATGTGGACCTGGCCGCAGAGGCCGCCACACTCCAGCGGGGCGAGCCCTGACCGCGATCGGAGCAGGGACCAGGACTCGCAGCTGAACAACTGCACCGACCACCTCCAAGGACTCGTCCTTTGGAGATAAGCACCCAGTGCTCGCACTGGACACAGCTGGGTCTCGTAACCCCTGGTCGGGGGCTATAACAGAGGAGGGCAGAATGCCAGTAACACGACACATTGTGTGGGAGCACCCAGCCTCGTGTAAAGAACACTCTGGCCATGCCAGGGGGCAACTCCAGGTGGGACGAGGCAACTGCCAAGTCCCAGACAGGCACTCCGAGTCGTGTCCCGGGCCACAGCCTCCGGGCGCCGCGGAAGAAACGTGTCACCAATGGGACCTACCCAGCGAACACGGAAACCCTCAGGGTCGAAGGGGTTAACCCTGCGGCAAACTGTACCTGCAAAAACACCAGAACTGAACCAACCGGGCAGTCAACTGGGTCCAAGTCATGGTGCTCACACCGTGACGTGAACAGTCGCCATCATGCGGCGTACAACCTCCTCATGGAGGGAGCTCTGGAGTGGAGAGGGGCATCAACTACCTCGGTAGAGAGAACAGCTGCTACAAACCGTGCCCCCTCAGGGGCCACAGTCTACACAACACCGGGCGGGGGTGAACCAGGGTTCCGCCCGCCAACAAGGTGCTACCCGGAGGAGACAGACTCCCTACCGGCGAACCTATCCCAGAACTCCCGAGAGCAGCGCAATCGGGAAAGGCGACAGGCGTAGCCTCGCCAAGACCGTCCCACGGCAGCCACTGTCTCGACAGGGCGTCTGCTCAGACATCCAACTGTCCCGGGATGTAACCGGCTCTAAATGAGAGGAGTTCGTCCCGGGACCACAAGAGGACCTCCTGCGCCAGTTGCTCGCAAGGGCGAGACCGGAGGCCCCCCAGGTGGTTGATGTGCGAGACCACCGCAGTATTGTCCGAGCGGATCAACACATAGCGATCTCTAAGGACTGGGAGGAAGTGTTGTCACCCCAACAACACTGCCAGCATCTCCCGACAATCTATGTGCCACAAGAGGCGTGGGCCGCTCCACAGACCCTGGGCGGAGTGGCCACTCATGACCGCTCCCCACCCCGTGATGATAGCGTCCGTCGTTAGCGTTACGCGACGACAAGGAATCCCTAAAACGGGGCCACGGGACAGAACGTAAGGTACTACCATGCAACCAAGGCTCAAAGGGCACACCGTGAGACCTTGATGTGACGATACAGACTCCCTCAGGGGGAGAACCCTTCCGCCCCGGAGCCACCACTGGAGGGGCCACATGCGGACGCTGCTGACATGAGACCCAGCAGCCTCTGGAACTGCCTCACAGTGACTAGGCGGCCTGCCCCTAACCTCCTGACTGCAGTAAAGATGACTACAAACCGGGTGGGAGACAACCGTGCCCGCAACTCAGCCGAGTCCCACACCATGCCGAGTCCCACACCATGCCGAGAAAGTGGCCCACCGCGCTGGGAAAGTACACACTACCCGGCGTCTCAGTCCGAACCCCAGTACCTTCATGCAGGCGGGAACAGCATCTCAATGCCGAACCTCCAGGTGCTTTAACGAGTCACAATCAACCAATCGCTGATATAATACAGAATGCGGATGCCCTGAAGCCGCAGCGGGGTCAGTGCCGCGTTCACGCACTCTGTAAAGGCACGGGGCGAGGGCGCTAGGCCGCACGGAAGGACCGATATAGGTAAGCTACGCCCAAAAAGCAACCTCAGGAACCTCCCGTGCGCGGTGAAGGACGGCTGCATGGGAGCATGCAACCTCCAGATCTAGCGTCTGACAAATCCGTCCTTAGACTTGACCTGAGACACCCACCGTCCTTCTTCGGAACAATGAAGCACGGGCTGTAGCAGCCTGACTCGCGAACTGAGGGGGGACCCACCTCGATGGCCCCTTTCCCCAGGAGTGTGCGCACTTCCTGTTCCGGGACCAGAGCCTGCACGGGTCCCACCAGGGCGGGACACACCCCGTTGAGCCGGGGAGGAGAAGATGCGAACCGAATCGCGCAGCCCTTCTCCACAGTATGCAGGACCCCCGAGAGACTCCAGGCAGCCCTCCAGACTGACAGAAAGTCTCCACAGGGAGAACCAACCCCTCGGGGCTGGCCCCCGACCCACTCAGAGCGGCTGGAGCGGTGCTCTGCAGCCGACCACACCTCCTGAGAGGCGGCGAAAACCCCGGTCCGCAGCGATCATACGGGCGGAATACGGGAAGCAAACCGCTGGAGAAGCTGCGCCCTGAACGGCAGGAGCAGCGTACTGTGGCCGTTGACACCCCCTGAGGGGCGGCGGATGACTCTCATCAGCAACGTACTGTCGGGCGGAAAAAAGGGAGTTAACCGCTAGAGGGAGGCAGCGTCCTGAACACCCTGTGGCAGGGCCAACAGACCGGCCTCCTGGTAGTGCCAGGGAGGGACGAGCACCGTAGCATGAGGTGCGCACCGTCCTCTAAGATGCAAGCCATCAGGCCTACGCACCACAGCCCATTCACTAGAGGCGAGGACGACCCTCAGGCCGTCCAGCCCCTCCTCGGGCCTAGAGAGTCGCCAGGGGCCCCTAGGACCTCCCCGCGGAGTCGGGTGGCAACACTCTCTCACCGGGCTATCTCGCTGTGCCTGGACGTACCAGGGCGAGGCTGCCGCCGAGCAGCCCCATCGGAGCAGCGAGGAACTACCACTGAAACGCCACCGCGGGCTCCTGAACCTGCCAGCAATCGCCCTTACCCACAGCGTCACCAGGTCAGGCCAGGAGGGGACACCATGACGCTCAGAAGGAAGCTCGCATCATCCCCCATAGCAGGCCAGCCTGGTATGCCCGCAACACACTCATCATGTGGAAGCAACCTGTAGCCTGACCTGCCGCGCAGCGCTACCCACCAGAGCCAAGCGGCTCTTCGTAGGCAAACCGATAGCCACAGACGCAACACTCGGGAGCACATAGCCACGGCTAAAATGCTAACAGCCGATACCATCGAGAGCCAAAGCCGCGAGGAAGAGCGCCACCTCGGAGAGCGCTCCTCGAAATTTCACCCACCTCGGAGGAAGAATACGGAGCACCGCGTCACACGCACCGGAGAAGAACCGTTACCAAACGAGCGCAATCTCCGGGGGATGGGACCTCGGCTAGCAGCCGGGAGCGCATAGCCACACGGCTAAATCGTAACAGCCGATACCATCGAGAGCCAAAGCCGCAAGGAAGAGCGCTCACCTCGGAGAGCGCTCCTCGAAATTTCACCCACCTCGGAGGAAGAATACGGAGCACCGCGTCACACGCACCGGAGAAGGAACCGCCAAACGAGCGCAATCCCCGGGGAACGGGAGCTCGCCTCGCAGCCGGGAGCGCATAGCCACACGGCTAAAATGCTAACAACCGATACCCTCGAGAGCCGACTAAGCACGCTCCTAAGCTAAGCAAACAGCACATCGGCTGCGTGTCACCCAACCCCCCCCCACCGAAATGAATCGGGGCAAGCAGGAGACACGCAGACGGAATTTCGCCTGCATATAAGCTCATGACTGCACAGATAACACACACAAAGCGCTTACCTGAACGAGCAGAAGCTAATGTCGCTACTATTCCTGGTTTACGCGACGTCGCCTGTCTATGATGTCACGGCTTGCCTATTGGCTAAGATTTCACACGTGGTTCAGAGCGTGGTCACGCAGGGCGTTCTCATAGCGTTTCGACGCAGCTCGAGTTCCTGAAGGGGAACTAACGATGTTGCATGATTTGCTTAGACATCTACTATAGTGAAGATGCTTGATGAAATGTAATTGAGTGCCAATGATGCATTGAGAAGCTTTCGCCATCCTCTGCAGGGCTTTTCTTTCACACACCATGGAGCTGCCATATCACACTGTGATGAGGTGGACAGGAACATAGTTCCCATAGTTTTTATGTGTGTTCCTGTGTAGGTATAGCAAATAGATAGGACAGATGGATTGATGACCAGGTTTCTGGTGAGTCTGACATTTTTTTTTCAGTATCATTCTCTGAGTGTAAGTGATATAAAAAGTCACTTCCCTAAGCCTTTGTTATTGATTTTTTAATAATGGAACCTAAAACTGACCAAGTGCAGTGAATTTAGGATATAGTGGATATATTTAAAGTCTACTATTACAGTTTGTTACAGCTTGCCATTTGTGGCATAAAAAAAGCTTGTTTGGTGTAAAAAAAAAAAATCTTTATTAAATCTTGAAAAAACAGATCTTTACTTATTGACGTGTCATTGATGATATGTGTAAACCGAAGTGCTCCCAATACCCTGTAAAATGCTTAATGTAGTTGGATTGAGAAAGACAAGTGCATACTGCATATATATAAAAGTCTAGACAAACTAATGAAACCTTAAAAAAAATTTAAAATACAAAGACAAAAATAACAACAAAAATGTCAGACTTGTTACATCTTTAATGATCGGCTATAATCTTCCAACATCTATAAACTTCCAACAAACAAAAATTCAGATAAATACTGATAAAATCCCACTCTAAATTGTAGTTCAAGTTCCTTCAAATTCTAAGGGGATCACCTGTGTATGGCTCTTTTTTAGGTCATTCTATAGATTTTCAAAGGGCTCTGGCAAGGTAATATCAGGACTTTGATTATCCTTTTCTAAAGCCATGTATTTGTTGAGTTGGATGTGTGCTGTCAGTCATTGCCATGTTGAAATGTTAAATTCCTCTTTATTTTTAGCTTTTTGACAGAGGACAGAAGGTTTTGTGCCAAAATATCTTGGTTATTGGAATTATTTATTTTTCCATCTATTTTGACAAGTGCCCCTGGCCCAGCTAAAGAAAATCAGCTCCGAAACATAATGGTACCCCCACCATGCTTCACCATTAGCATGGTGTTCCTTGTATGATGCTTAGTATTGACTTTGAGGCAAACATACCTTTTAGAAATATGGCCAAATCATTCTATTTTTACTTCATCAGACCATAATACATTTTTCCACATCATTTGTCATAATTCAGACAGGATTGCATATTCTTATTGCCACGTTACCTCACATCCCAGACTGATTGGTACCTTTCAACAATTAAGTCTTGCAGTTTTTTTGGCAACTCTTTGTGGCCCATGGCTTATAGTAGATCGCAAACCCAAATATTCAAGCAAATGCTACAGCAACAGCTAACTTTTACCTAGTTTCAATTAGACTCACTTTAATTAATAGATGTATGCCTACAGGCCTAATTTTGTATGTGGCTGGTTAACTCTGAGGACAGTTACAGCCCCCATTATGAAAGGGTGTGCAGACATATGCAAGCAGGGTGTTGTAGGCTTGCTTATTTAAAATGTTCCAAACTATTAAATATTATTTTTTTCCTTTTTGTTTGTTGAAAGATCACATTACATATGTAACAAGTCTGACATTTAGTATGTTGTTATGTTTATGTTGTTATTCATTTCATTGCATTTAAAAAAAACTGCAATTCCATATGGGTGTGTTAAAAGTTTATACTGCATCCACTGTAGATAAAACAGTTTAATTAAGCACCAAAAATGGAAACTCAGATGAAAATATATTCTTGCTTAGACATTGTTTAATGTTCATACCCAATTCAATTCATAGTGATACCGCAAATATTGTTCAAAAGATTTGAAGAACTTACAGAGTCACAATATATAGACCAAGAATATTGAAAATGATATGATAGATAATAGAGCTTTTTTATTAATCTGGAAGCGCTTATTACCACTGAATTGTCTACAGTATATTACATTTGGGACAAAAATATTTTCAGTTTAATTGTAAACAGAACAGATTTGTAGACAAAAACAATGCACTTTTGTCTACAGAAAAATTCAGTTTGTGGATATTCAATTCAATTCAATTAATTTTTATTTGTATAGCGCTTTTAACAATGGACATTGTCTCAAATCAGCTTTACACAGATAATGTGGTGAATAAAAGTGAATATGTTCTTTATAAGTAAGTTTATCTTGACTTGTGGACATCACAACACAGCATGTGGAATTAAGGTCAGAAACAGGATGTATAAAGCCACATGTGCTATCTTAATGAGGAACTTTACTCCTAAGAATGAAATTAAATTTTTGGAATTAGAGTTGTATATACGTACTGTTAAACAGAATGTTGTAATAGTATTTAGGAATGCTACCTTAAACATTTAAGAGTACAGCAGAAGGAGGCAGAAAGAAGTATAAGTGATGCAGCACTTCAACAATAATTATTACCAACATTACAAGATACAATGCAATAACAGCTGATTGGGGCACAACCTAGGTTTTGCATGTCTGCTCTGGTAATTTAATCTCAAGGGTAAAATCCCTTCTGTAAAATCAATTGTCTAGTTGAAAACCTCAGCACTGATGCAATTTAGCCAAATCAGCCAATCATATGTAAGGAGCACAATGCATAAAATGATGCAAATTCAAGATGTCAAGAGAGTATGTTAGATTTAGAAAATTGGGAAAAATGTGATCTCATTGTTTGCTTAATGCTTCTTGGTGCCAGATAGAGTGCTTTGAGCTCCCTGTTGATGAGAGAGGTCAAAGAAATATGGCCACAGTGGTTCAATCTGACAGGAAGGCAAAGATAACTCATATAAACACTCTTCACAACTGAGAATTCAGAATCTCAGGGCCCAAAACATGTCAAACTTTATGGCAGATGGGCTGATACTCCAGTCTGTAAAGTCTGTCTGCAAAGAACAGGAATCCAGTCATAAGGGGAAGGTGCATACCTGGAAAAGTTGTAATGAGAAATTATGACATGTATTTAGCATGTTTTTTCAAAAGTTTCAGAATAATATTGTTCCAAGTACAACTTAAATCATATGTTGTAAAAAGTTTTGCTTTTATAAAAGCTTTTTTTCACAGTTCTATTGGTTGGAGATACAGTGTAGCTAGAGATAAAAACATTTTAGTGGTAAAAAATGGTAACTACAATAAACACAAATTGAAGTCTATTGGTGCAAGACTGCTTGCTATACTTGTTTTGTTAACCTTTTTAGTGAGGAAGATTAATACAACCAAGTAGACAGATTTTAGATTTTTACACCAAATGGAGCTACTTTACAATGAGTCATAGCTGCCAGTATCTGGTTTCATAATAATTGGAATTAAATCTAACAAATGTCTCTTAACAAAGCTGAAGTATACTATGACTGCATATGGTGTTGTAAAATATACTGCAAAGATTGGGGAAGGGATAGGATTGGAATATATAATATCAATAGATCAGAATAAAACTGTACCCTATTGTCCATGCACAGGTTGATTATATATTTAAATTGTGTTTCATTTACCAATGTTTGGGAAATTTCAGGCAGTGTGGTAATTTAGTGTGGTTTTAAATAGTAAAATCTCAACTTCAGCATTTTCTGAAAGAATGAGACCATCTGGCTACAATGTGAATTGCAACTCACACATGAAGGGAAAATCCAGAGATGAAAATAAAGATGGTTCAACCACATGTACAGGATGCCAGCTGTCTTTCATACAGACATTTCTAAAAGCAGTGGCCCACACAGTAAAACATGTAGCGATCAGCAGCAGGCCATAGACCAAACAAGTTGTGACCTGAGGGATCAACCACTAAATCTGAAAGAAGCTAGTATGTCAGTTTGATCACCAAGCAAGTACTGTCCAAAATCCAGTGGCACTAATAGTGACTCAGTTGTTACTCACATATTAGCTAGAACCCAAAAAACAACATTAGATTTTGAAATCACTTCTTAATAAATATGTAAAAGCTTTAACTTGGCGCAATTATTGTAGTAGTGTAAAATCCATTATCATTTTGTGAAGACATGATTGGAAGGATTGAGCTTTTTGAATAGTCTTCTTACTGTTACTGTTGCTGTTACTTCTTTTCTCTCTTAATATGACTATAAAATTAATAAAGAAATATATATTCTGCTCAGCCAGGCAGCACTGCAGTCCTGTAACAAGTTCAATTAAATCATACTATTATAAAGCACCTCTGATCTAAAAATTGGATTGTTGAATATTAGATCTCTCACGTCAAAAGCGCTTACTATAAACGAAATTATTACCGACCAGGAGTTTAATATAATGTGTTTGACAGAAAAATGGATTAAATCGAATTAATATGTAGCATTAAATGAAGCGAGTCCTCCTGGGTATAGTTACATACACCAACCCCGTCTAAATGGCAGAGGAGGTGGAGTCGCAGCTATTTATAATAATAATCTAAAGGTCACACAAAAGACTAAACAAAAATGTAAAACATTTGAAGTTCTTTACACCAACATAAAATATTCAGTGTCCGAAAGCAGGTCAAGTCAGTTAATTCCACTAATTATTATTTATAGACCCCCAGGGCCCTACTCTGATTTTCTGATAGAATTTGCAGATTTCATTACAAATTTAGCTACTTCTTTAGACAAAGCATTAATAGTTGGTGACTTGAATATTCATTTTGATAATCAGGAAGACTCCTTCAGAGCAGCAGTTGTGTCCATTCTAGAGTCAGTTGGAATTATTCAAAATGTTATAGGACCCACTCATAGTGGTGGACACACTCTCGATTTGTTGTTAACATTTGGATTAAAAATAAAAAACTTAGTCATAATTCCACAGTCTGAAGCTATTTCAGACCATTATCTAATCTCGTTTAAAATTTGCCTCAGTCATTGCATTTCTACCTCACTACGTTACCGTGTTAAGCGTACTTTCACGTCAGCTACAGCAGCGCGTTTTATCAATAATCTTCCAGAAATTACGATATTAGACAGATCTCCGTCAGACACCGCAGAGCTCGACTGGGCCACTGAACACCTAGAAACAACGTTACGATACACTCTAGATGATGTAGGTCCCCTTAAGACCAAAATGATCAGGGAGAAAAAATTAGCACAGTGGTATAATGATCATACGCGCACCTTAAAACAGACCACTGAAAATTATAAGGAAATGGCGTCAAACAAAATTAACAGTATTTGAAATAGCATGGAAGGAGAGCCTCTTAAATTATAGAAAATCTCTTAGTGCTGCTAGATAAGCATATTTCTCCACCCTCATAGAAAATAACAAGCATAATCCTGGATTTTTATTCAGCACGGTAGCAAAATTAACAGGAAATAAAAGCACTGCGCTAACATGCACACCATCAATAGGTAGTAATGATTTCAGGAACTTTTTTTAATAATACAATTGAAAACATCAGGCAAGAAATCCAGACGGTTAATATAAATTCAAATTATTTCACAAGTAACCCTGTAGACAGCAGCGTAATTATAACAGACAATCAACTACAAAGCTTCACTCCTATTCATGAGAATGACTTAATTTTATTAATTTCCTCATCACAATCATCAACCTGCATTCTCGATCCCTTGCCTACAAGTTTCTTTAAACAGATAACTCCAGAGGTAATTGAACCTGTTTTAAAAATAATAAACTCTTCCATTAGCACTGGTTATGTACCTAAATCTTACAAACTGGCAGTTATCCACCCCCTTATTAAGAAACCTGACCTTGACCCATGTCAGTTGTCCAACTACAGACCAATATAAAATCTCCCCTTTATATCCAAAATTTTAGAAAAGGTTGTAGCACAGCAGTTATGCTCACACCTACTTATGAATAATTATTTTTGAAATGTAATCAGTCAGGATTTCGGCCTCATCATAGCACAGACACGGCGCTAGTTAAGGTGGTAAATGACCTGTTATTGGCCTCTTATCAGGGTTTTGTCTCCTTACTTGTTTTGCTCGACCTTAGTGCAGCTTTTAACACCATTGATCACACTATACTACTTGCTAGACTTGAGAACGTTGTTGGAATAAAGGGAACAGCTCTCTCTTGGCTCAGGTCTTATTTTACTGATCGCTATCAGTTTGTTGATGTAAATGGTAAGTTCCCTCTTGAGTCTGGTTCCTCTCAAGGTTTCTTCCTTATGCCATCTCGGGGAGTTTTTCCTTGCCACAGTTGCTCATCAGGGACAAACATACTTACAAAGAAGATATTTGCGTTTAATCACCACATTATCTGTGTAAAGCTGCTTTGAGACAATGTTCATTGTTAAAAGCGCTATACAGATAAAAATGAATTGAATTGAATTGACTATTTGTGGTCTGGATCATCCTGTGAATACCTTCCATGACACATAGAAAACACACACACACACACACATATATATATATATATATGTTTAGAGGTCGGTCATTAGAACATCCACATCCTCGAAACCTTTTTGAGTAATTTGAACAAGACCAAGGCTTCCTTTTTTATACTATGACTAATCATAAATTTGAATGTTTTGGATTGCCAACTAAACTATTTGAGATAATTTGATATATAACCAACAACATCAACAACAAGAATAATAACAAGAATAATAATATGTTAATAATATTGTCATGCGGGAAACGAAGGCGGAAGTGGAGTAACAGCAAACAAAACTTTATTTATAACAAAGGCAGAGCCAAACCAAATACCTGCGCTCGCAGGGATAATCCGGATAACGGAGTCCGGGGAAAAGGAAATAATCCGGTGGTGCGCCCCCAGCGCGGCCCACAACAGTTCAACGTCCGCGGATTACGCAAGGTACAATCCTGGGTGAGTCTGGAAAGAGACGCGGTCCATGCGAAGAGAGAGAGAGGGAGAGAGAAGGGGACCCTGCCGGAACCGCCACGGAGCCAGGAACAGCCGGGGAGGGCCCGAGGTGCAGCGACCAACCCTGCGGAGAGCCGGAATGGGACGACGATCCCAGTGGGGTCCCGGAACAGAGCACAACCCAACTCGGAGGATGGAAGCCGGACGGAGTCCTTGGTGCAGACTGGCGGCGGAGAGACGTCCCCAATGGGTACCAGGAGTGGAACGACGCGCCTAGAGGAGACAGGGAGTGAAAAGACGACCCTGACGTCCCTGGCGACGACCCGAGGTGGAGTGACGACCACGGCGGAGACCGGATGTGGAGAGACGCCCACCAGGGAGACCTGAAGCGGATCGACGACTCCCAAGGAGGTCTGGAACGGAGCCCTGTCTACCTCGGTGACCCGGAATGGAGTGACTGCCACGGCGGAGACAGGAGGCAGAGGGCTGCCCACCACGGAGACGTGGAGCGGAGCGAAGCCCTCAACGGAGACCGAAGGCGGAGTGCTGCCCCCAGCGGAGACCTGGAGCAGGTTGACGCCACCCTGAGATGCCTGGAACAGAGCCGCTTCCACCTCGGAGACCCGGACTGGCACGACGACCCTGGTGATGACCGGATGCTGAGCGAAGACCACCCCGGCGGCCGGATCGACGTTACCCAGGAAGGTCTGGAACGGAGCCTCATCACCCACGGGGACCTGGAGTGGAGAGACAACTCTGGTGACTACCGGAGGCAGGGCAGTGCACTCAACGGGGCTTACCGGCTGGAAAACCCTCTGGATGGAGACCGGAGATGGAGCAACGCCCCCGACTGAGCACAGAGGCCGAGTGATGACCTCGGCAGGGTTCATCGGTGGATTCCTGACAAATATATTATTAATAATAATAACAATCAATTAATGGAAAAATATTTTATTGACAGTTAATTAAAAACAGCTTCTTATAAAAAACGAACAATTAATTGATTATAAACCTCAAACACATCAGTTTCTCTTTAGTCTTAAAACTTTATTTGAAAAACATTTGTTTTATTTATTAAGTGTAACATTTATTTGTTACACTTATTTTAGGTGATCACTGTTTACACTTCGGGTGTATATCTGGGATAAGTTTAATAGACAGTATAGACATTATATAAACTTTTTATAAACTGTTTCACTATGCAGCAAAACCAAAAATGTATCAAAGCATTGACAGTCACTGTGTAAGAATAATGCAGTAGTCTAACAGGATAGCAACTGAACCAGCTTTTGTAAACCCCCCCCCCAAAAAAAAAAGTTTTTATTATTTTTAAAGAGCCAAGTTAAAATGCCTACAGATAAAGTACTAATAGCATATTGTGACAGTGATATATTAATGTGTTAAAATCTAAATTTCTCACAAACACTTCCTGTTTGCATTCGGTGAATCCTCCTTTTGGCTTTGTCTCTATTTAATTCTTTAAGCAGTTGTGACATTTGCTTGCCTCTGTTTGACATTGATTTCCTTTTTGAAATCTCAGAAAGATGTGCAATATTATTTAGCAATTATTTTTGCACCAGAATAACCTGAATAACATTTTGACCCAAACTCATAACTGTTTGGAGCTTATTTTTGCAGTCTGTTTATTTGTTGTGCAACAACTTGTCCCAGTGTTTCAGTAAAAGGTCATGGCTGTCCAAATCTGTAATAAGGTACTCAGTCCCTGTGTGACAAAAATAACATTTTGAGACTAATTACAGCTCTGTGAAACCTCAATAAACCTACAAAAATGTGTTTATCAGTTAATGAATGTTTTTGTGAATGAATAATTTTGTCCCCAGGTCTAAACTAATTATAGGAACTGTACACTGTACTTGTAATCATTGCACATGGTTTGCTTGTAAATAATATTATTCAACGCATGAATTAACATGACGGGCTCACAAAAGGCTCACAAATAATATGGGTCATCAAAATGTTTATACCTTTATTAAGTTTAATGACTGATAAATAGAAACCAGAAACGTTTTTAATTGTTGAATAATTCATAACTCAAGAAAATTATATTATCTACTATTGCAGAGGTCCCCAAACTTTTTTGCACCATGGACCTGTTTAATATCGGACAATATTTTCACGGACCGGCCTTTAAGGTGTGGCGGATAAATACAACAAAATAAAATTATATGACCGGCATTAAAACTTGTATTTTCGAAATATAATAATAAACGTGAATCCACTGTATTGATTTTTGTTCATTTCAGTAAATATCCAAAATAAAACATCGTTCAGAATCAAATGATGAATAAAACATAAATAATGTAAGTTATGTATTCTTTCTGTGCGGCCCAGTACTAACCCCTGGGGGTTGGGCATCACTGTACTATTGGATATCAGAGTTTAACAAAGTATTTACTTTTGGGATCATGAAAAAAAGGGTATCTAGGCATATTTGAAGAGAGGAAGAAGCTTTGTCACACATACATTAAAGCACAGTAACATTCTTTTCTTCACATATTTCAGCTTGTTAGGAAGTTGGGGTCAGAGTGTAGGGTGGGACATGGTCCAATCCCAGGAAAAATATTGACTTAAGGGCCTTGCTCAAGGGCTCAACAGTGGCAGCTTGGTGGTGCTAGGGGTTGAATCCTTGACATTATGATCAGTAGCCCAGAGCCTTAACCATAGAGCCAATGCTGCCCTAATGTTTAGTTAACATTTAAGAAAATGGCACAAGTTAGAATGTGTTTGCTCATATTTAATAAAAAAAACAGGGTTGAATTCATGATGGTGATTGATCAGAATGTGTTGATGTGTCTGATGATAATCACAGTTTAGGTGTGGGATTATTTCTCTATTTTTCAGTATACATGATTTAATAATCATGAATATTGTGATTTAATTTAATAATTATACATAGTTGTCTATTCTTTGATTACTTATGTTTTGCTGTTTTTCTGCTTTCCTGTTTTAGAGGGTGTTTGTCCTTGTTTCTGTGTTTATGCTTTTATCTTATTTTAGCCTTGAGGATTATTTACAGATGCCCCAAGTGTCTTCTGCACGTACATTTGAAATTGACTGTGTTCAACTTACAGTATGTTTAGACTATAGTGTGTTCAGAATGTCTCTGCAGGTACAATAAACCATCTCTTTTATTAAACCCTGGTTCATGGTCTCCTGACTCTTCAGTCATATCATAGGCTTATATGAATGCACACATCCAAATTCATTGTTATATTTTAGGGCACCTGTCAAAAGTTTGAAAACACCTTGTCTATTTTAGTTTTTAAGAGACACATTCATGTTCCTTTTGTTTATATGCAACAAATTAGGTAATTTCACAGTATGAAGATTTACATTGACCTAACAAATGTATAAATGTTCAGAATTGAAATTTTATTTTCATTGAAAAATTTTCCCTGAGCATGAATAACAGCTTTACACACTGATAGGATTCAGTCAATTAGTATTTTTTCTCAATATTCAACTAAAATACTTCTACTACTGACTCTTGTAAAACCTGCCAAAGGTGTCCTTCTAGTTCTAGTTGGATATTTCTTTCTGACATTTGTGAATTAGTTCATGCCAGAAAAGTTTCGTAGGATTGAGGTTCTATGATAAATAACACTCCACCTGACTGTTTGCTCTTTAAGTAATGCTTACACAGCTTGTACATATTCTTCCAGTAGTCATGTTGGTTCAGTATTCATTGCACCTGTGATAAGTCTCCAACTTTCTCTGCTACAAAACAACCCAAAACATTACACTTCTATCTCTATGTTTGACTGTGGGGTGTGAGACAGTCTGGTAACATCTCTTCTGTTCTTTGTCTTACATAAGTGCTTTTGTTGGAGTCAAAAAGTAATATTTGGTCTCATCAGTCCACAAAACTTTCTCCTAGTCATTTACTGTCTAATGTATATTGGCATTTTACCTAGTTTGTTGCATAAAAACAAAAGGAACATGCATGTGTCTCAAAACCCATAAAAGACTAGGTGTTTTCAAACCTTTGACATGCACTGTATAAAGCACAGCCACAGGGACTTGTCACAGGAACAGGACAGATACTTTATATAATTTAACAATAGTAATAGCAAACAGAATTAGGCTGAGCTGTTATTCAAAAAAAAATAAAAAATACTTTCTAATCACTTATATTGTAAAATGGCTTAGTGTAGGGAGAAAAAAACATTTATGCAGTATTAAGTAAGTTTTATCTCACATGAAACCCATAAGAAAGGAAGCAGGAAAGCAGCTTATCTTTAGTGGAGCTTCATTCTTGGTTCATCCAAACTGCCTGTTCTTTCTGCCTTTGCTATCTGCCTGTGCTATCTGCTGCAGGTTATCATGAACAACTTATCCAGAAATTTCTTCACAGACCATGAATTAAACTTAAAGAGTGCATTCTGTAAATTATGTAAATTATGTAAATTATACCATGTTAATTTCATGAAACACTGTATAAAACTTTTTGTTTATATATATATATATATATATATATATATATATATATATATATATATATATATATATCTATATATATATATATTATATCGCATATTATATCGCATATTATATGTATATAATATAATAAAATATAGTTGAATTATAGTTCTGTAATAACTTTTCTTCTGGCATAGACTGTCTTGCCTTTGGATTGTTGTCTTGTTGCAGGTGGCAAGCTACATAACATTTTTTACATATGGTTTTCTTTTTGTAGATAACTTGTAAAAAAATAGACTTTTCTTTTTTTCCCCATATAAAATTCACTGTAGGCACATAACATGCTATTTCTTTTGCCTGCCTCAACATTGATTATTTTCTGTGAAGGTCACTTTGACTGTCAACAGCAAAGTTTTCACGACCGAGAGTTCCCCAAACCCTGCAGCACCTCTGTCATTAATCTCACAGAACAGGCCCATAACTGAGGCTCAGAGCAGGAGGTGGCAGACTACAAGAGAGCGTCATGGGACAAGCTGCTCCTGTGAACTGCCAGAATTACTAATGCTTTTTTAAGGCATGCTCATCTTGGCTAATGAGCATTAGTGGGTATGATGAGCTTTTAAAAGCTCTGCACGCTCCATGGGGCTGCTGTAATGAACTCAGCTCCACGCTCTTTCAATCCTGTGTGTACCCTCCTCCTTCTGCACCATCAGACCTGCTGGTGTCCTGCCAGATCTCATTGCAAACACTGAACAACAGCACACTAATCATATCAGAGAAGTTTTAATCACTGAAGTTTTCCTAGTAGAACTAAGTCAAGGTAAAAGGACTTGAGTTGTAATTATGAAGATGTTTTTCCATTATGAACTGAGGAGTTCTTCAAGATTACAACATAAACTGATTTACACTTCAACTTGTAGAAATAGAAGAAATTAATGTGACACATTTGTGTGGTGCAATGCCAACATAAATCGTGGAGGCTGTATACAGTAGCATCATGTTACGACTAAAAATGTTTCTCAAATCACATACTAGCAAACAAGTATTTTCTAAACCATTATCAAGTACCACCACTAATACATTTGTGTACTAGCCCTAAATCTTTTTTAAGTAGATAAATAGAAAAATATATATTCATAAAGTTATCAATCAAAAAGAAAGAAAGAGGTTTTCAGGTCAAACAGACCTTGTCAGTGTTTTTAACAAGTGCTGTGCATTAAATTTCTAAATGTTACAGTTGGATTTGAATGCCAGATGGACAGGGATGTTTTGGCTCAGACGTGCCATCTATTGGATGCTTCTTTTGATCCTCCAGATGTACATAAAATATGAAAGCAAACAATTTGTTTGAACAGTGCCTCCTGCATAGCATCTGTGTGAATGTATTTGTGGTGAAAGTAAAATATTATACTGTATATTTGCATCATAACACAACTCCATTTAAACTTATAACTTATGCCTTAATAAAATAATAGAGCGCTTCAATAGGCAATGGCCTACTCATTATTTAACTTATTTATTTATTATTTATTAAAATCACACTACAGCGATTGATCAATAAAAAATGGCAAGTCATGCTTTCCCTTTCAGGAACTCAAGCTGTGTCAAAAATGCTTTGGAAACGCTTCCGCGCTGTCCATGCTCTGAATAAGGTGTGTAATCCGGCCACTGGAGATAAGGTGATGTCATGACCAGGAAGCATAATAAGTGTATGCGATGGAGCCGACGCTAGCTTCTGTTTGTTTATGAAGTGCTCTGTGTCTGTTTATCCCATTACAGGTAAGTGGTTAATGTCCGAAGGAAATAAAGCAAGCGATTGTTTTGACTGTGCACAAGACCTTGCTTTTGAGGAGGGCGATCTCCCTTGCAGCCCGGGCCCCGCTGTTGCTGAGGCAAGGCTGCGTCAGATGCCATGGGGCTCGCAGGTGGATCTGGCAGAGGGCTTGGAGATGGGCTTGTCTCTTTCTCCCACCTCACCTGCTTGCTCGCTCTCTGGTTCAGAAGCACGACGTTCGACAGTTTCTTCCCCCAGTAGAAGCAGCGCCGCGCTTTTATTCTCTTCCTCTAAGAAGGGGGAAAGTATGAAGACAAGTGAGCCCATGGACTTCTCCCAGCCTGTGCTATATGAGGAGCTCCTGGAGGTAATGGCTCATGCTGTGTCCAAGCTGAAATTGGCTTTGGTCAGATGAGAAGCAGAAGCAGAGTGGATGAATGTTCTCTGCACCCTACAGTACTTCCTCCATGCCAGGGCCTGCCATTTCCCTGATCTGCATAATTAGGTGTCTAGACCCTGAGACAGCCTATATTTGGCCCACCTCTTTACCCCACATGTCCCACGATATGCAAACGTAGTTGGGATGTAAGAGAGCAGTTATTAAGCGGTGCCTCGGGTTGAAGAGATGCTGGCTGGCTATTTTTTCCCGAGCGCAGCATCATCCCTCGAGGCAAAGGCTCTGCCCACCAAGTCAATGCGATTGACTTCGGCTCCGGTGTGCAAGGCTTACGTGGCAGCAGGTCAGACTGAAAGTTGCCTCTACTCTATGGCTGTGTTGCGGTCCTGAGCGCTGTAGAAAAGGGCTACTCTGGTGGGACCCGAGCAGGCTCTGGTCTTAGAGCAAGAAGTACTCACTCTCTTAAGGAAGAAGGCCATTGAGGTGGTCCCTCCTTTAGACAGAGAGTCCGGTACCACCATGGTACAGATGTGACCAAAGCCATGCCTGTACGCCTTCCCCCCTACCTAGTGGCCCTCAAAGTTATAAAGACTGTGGCCCTCTGGAGTTCCTGCAGGAGCAGTTTACCTCAGGGTTGTATTTATCAAACCTGAAGGTTACGTGTCCACTATAGCGGCTTGTTGTGCTCCGCTTGCTGAGGAGTTGCTGGGTAACACCCTTTGGGACTTAGCCGTTGTGCTGGAGGCTCTGTCGAAACCCCCCTTTGAGCCATTGGCCGAGATGGTCCTTAGGTTTTCTCATCAGGGATAAATGCACACCATTCACCTTGACTGATGATTTCTGTAAAGCTGCTTTGAGACAATGTCTGTTGTGAAAAGCGCTATATAAATAAACTTGACTTGACTTGACTTAAAATGGGATGGGGACCTACAGGATCTTACCATAGCCCCGTCCCCCCTGGAGTTCACTCCTTGCATGGCCATTGCCTTTCTTAACCCCTGACTGGGGTATGTACCTAAGGTACCCTCAGTTTCCCAATAATCTGTCATGCTGCAGGTATTCTATTCTCTTTGTTTTTAACCCCCTGACCAGGAGAAGCTAACTGACTGTGTTAGTGTTTCAGAGAAACTGTAAAATGCTCAAACTATAATGATTTTCTTGTCAGATGAGAATGTGTCAACACTGGAGACTGTCTGTAGCATCTGTCATATTTTAGTTGTTCTTATAGAAACAATTAGGTATAAGAATGGGCCTGTTAACATAAACTTGCAGCTGAAACTACTGATTGGGATCTAACATTAGATTTAATCAACATTAAATGTTATACAACAATGTAGCATCTGGATAGGATCATTTAGACTTCCCAGGCATTCCTTTTTACCTTTAACATCTGCATATCCATCACAGACTAGGCTTCACAGTTTACACTTATATTGGGGGGTTTCATGCCACAGTGTCATACCCCACAACAAAAGAGGCAAAAAAGATGGTAGTCCCTGGCCTCTCTAGCCTACTTCAGAAGGGCATTCAAATGATAAGGCAGTTCATGCTCAAAACACCCCCCCCACACACAGAATATACACACACAAAAAAATGCTTTTTCTGTTATTCAGGTAGCAATAAAGTGTTCCAAATGCTGTATGATATATGTTGTATTTATTTCCTCCTTTTCATACCAACCTAGTATATAACTCTGTACCGACAGTAATTAAACTTTAAAGGTTTATGTCCCGGTATATTAATGTATCTCTGCCATGATGCTGTCTTTTTCTTTCATGCTTAAAATCAAAATAATCTGCTCTCTATTTCTTTTGAACAAGTATGCATGTTATATGCCAGCATATAACTGTGAGTTCCGGAAGCCGCCATCCAGCTAGAAGGGCTAACCGTGTTTTGTGCCGACAGAAATGCAGCTCTGTGTGGTAAGGCTTGCGGTGGTGTGTTATATGTGTGATATGTGTTTATATCAACACGGAATGGTGCAAGAACTCTGTGCTTGTCTCACACTACTGCTCATCGCTAGTGGAGTTTGTGACTGTAAGATGCAGACCATTTTATTTACCACAGGAATTCACCACTGTATTCACTATCGGAGGAAAAAGGCACTGTGTGAAGTCTACGGCGCTATTAGCAACCTGCAGAATGCTCACTCCGAAAGATTATTTTCGCTGAAGATTTCAACCATGTGAATCTCAGGACTGTGCTCACTAAATTCCATCAGCATGTGGAGTTTGCAACGATAGGAGCAAACACGCTGGATCTTGTTTACACAAAAGTGCATGCGCTGCTGAAACAAAGATACTCTGCCTTCAGAGCAGGAGACAAGATAGCCTTAAGAACAGCAAGGGCCAAACTGCCCCGTGCCATCAGAGAGGCGAAGCACACACATTCCAAAACAATCCACAACAATTTCCAGGACAGCGGAGACACCTGTCGCATATGGCAGGGCATCCAGGCGATCATGAACTACAAGACAATATCACCTGCTTGTGACCATGACGCCTTCCTTCCAGATGCGCTGAACGACTATTACACCTAGTTTGAGGTACAGAACGAGGCGAGGAAGACCACCCCTCTTCCCAGTGACCAGGTGCTCTGTCTAACCACAGCTGAAGTGAGGAAAACTCTATGCAAAGTTAACCACGGAAGTCTGCTAAACCAGACAACATTCCTGGAAGAGGGCTCAGGGAATGTGCAGAACAACTAGAGGATGTCTTTACCGATATCTTCAACATCTCCCTGAGCAGCAACGTTGTTTCTATGTGCCTCAAGGCGACGACATCCCTGTGCCGAAGAACTCTACTGTCTCCTGCCTCAATGACTATCGTCCCGTTGCGCTCACACCCATCATGATGAAGTGCTTAAAGAGGCTTGTCATGAGGCACATCAAGACACAGCTTTCACCCTCACTAGACCAGATGTGTATCATCTAAACCGCTCCACAGACGATGCCATCTCCACAACCCTCCATTTGGCCCTCACCCACCTGGACAACAAGGACATGTATGTAAGAATACTGTTCATAGACTTCAGCTCAGCATTTAACACAATCATCCCTCAGCACCTGATTGAAAAGTTGAGCCTACTGGGCCTGAACACCTCCCTCTGCAACTGGATCCTGGACTTAATGACTGGGAGACCTCAGTCAGTCTGGATCGGGAACAACATCTCCAGCACCACCACACTGAGTACTGGGGCCCCTCAGGGCTGTGTGCTCAGCCCACTGCTGTTCACTCTGCTGACTCACCACTGTGTAGCATTGCACAGCTCGAACCACATTGTCAAGTTCGCGATGACACGACCGCGGTGGGTCTCATCAGCAAGAGCGACGAGTCAGCATACAGAGAGAAAGTGCATCAATTAACAGCCTGGGGTGGAGCCAAAGAGATGGTTTTGGACTTCAGGCAAGCACAGAGCGGCCATTCTCCAACTGATCATCGATGGATCCTCAGTGGAGTTCATCAAGAGAACCAAATTCCTTGGTGTTCATCTGGCGGATAACCTCACCTGGTCACTCAACACCAGCTCTATCACCAAAAAAGCCAAGCAGCATCTTTACTTCCTGAGTAGGCTGAGGAAAGCTAATCTCCCTCCTCCCATCCTGACCATGTTCTACAGAGGGACCATTGAGAGCATCCTGAGCAGCTGCATCACTGCCTGGTTTGGGAACTGCACCATCTCGGAACGCAAGAGCCTAAAGAGGATAGTGAGGACAGCTGAGAAGATCATCAGTCTCTTTCTCCTCCATCATGGACATTTACACCACATGCTGCATTCGCAAAGCCAACAGCATTGTGGACGACCCCACACACATGCTTCACCCTGCCATCAGGGAAGCGGTTCTGAAGCATTCGGGCTGTCACATCCAGACTGTGTAACAGCTTTTTCCTGCAAGCTATCAGGCTCCTCAATACACAGAACTGAACTGGAACACACACACACACACACACACACACACACACACACACACACACACACACACACACACTCACTCACTCAACTGTGTGTTAGCAAACTGTACAACCTGAACTTAACACACGCTCATTACTCATCTCAATCCATTCCACCACCACCATTTATTTATTATTATTTCTATTCAATCATACTATACCGTTTACATGCTGTTTTTTGCACCTCTCTACTACTGCTACTGCTGTTTTTGCACTGCATTGTGTTTGTTTACATATACTCTCGGTTATAATCTTTATAGTCCTCTTTGCACAGTACTGCATATACTAAGTATATTGTTTACTGGTCGGCCCTATCTTGTGTTATGTGTATTGTCCCACACTGTCTTGTGTTGTCTGTCTATTTGTGCTGTTGTCTGTCTGTCTGTCTGTACTGTTTTTCGTCTGCACTGTTTGCACTAGGTTGCACTCGCTGCACTTTATGTAGCTTTATGTTGTGTGTTGTAGCTCTATGTTGTTTAGTGTAGCACCAGGGTTCTGTAGGAACGTTGTCTCGTTTTTACTGTGTACTGTGTATCACTGTACCAGCCTCTTTACTTGACTTGACTTGTATTAACACCAGTTACACTTTAAAGTCGTATGTTCTGAGATATTAATGTATCTTTGCCTTAATGCTGTCTTTTTCTTTCATGCCAAATATCAAAATGATCTGCTCTCTATTTCCCAAATAATGGTGCATGTTATATCATGAAGTTTACCGTACTGTAATTAATACACTTTGGGTAAAACTTCATAAGTTCTCCAAACCAACCATAAACATGCAAGCAGGCCACAAATCAGAGACAACGAAAATTTCTCCTTCTGAATGTACATGCCTGGCATTGGCCATTCCAACAAAGATGTGTGTGGCTAGGGGTTCTTTAAATTTCCTGAACCCCCACCAATCATTGCTCAAGAACCTTTCTTTGTGACGGGACTCAACCCTTTGAGACAGATCTTCCGGCAAGCTTTACCTTCAAGAACTTCATCTCTCACTCTGATCTTTAGGAGAACCTGGCAAAACATCTAACTCTTCAAGGATCTCATTCTGTCTACCGCATCCAAACTCTTGTTTAGCAACAAAGCCAAAGCGAGTTAACGTTTTAAAACTATTTAAATGCGTGATCAATCTTTTCAATTCCTTGATGATTCTGTTAGGTTGTGGTCAATTTGAAGTTAAACTTGCCATTTCTTTTCTTTTTTCTTTCTCTTTCTTCACTTTTTTCCCCTTTTTCTTTCTCTCCATATTCTTAACTTTCCTATTTCTTTATGTATTTTTGTGTAGTTTAGTTCTGTGTTTTGTAGTCTCATTCATTAAACGCTTTATGTTCATAAGTGATTGTCTGAGTGCCGCTCAGATTTCAAGCTACATACTAAATTACTGGTACGGTATAAAGTAAAGGGGGCCATGTCTTTGTTGGCTGGGGAGATAACCCTTCTGTAGAATTGATAAAGAATATACTGTCTGTTTGGTGGATAAACTGACCAAATGATTGAAACATTAATTCCATTACCGTTAATTATAAAACTTAATCTAAATATTTATAATTAATTATTACTCATAAATATTTATATAATATAATAATTACTCATAAATATTTCCCTTTTTGCAAGCTAAATTCGCTACAACAACATTGATGAAAATCTGAACATTCAGTAATGCTGTTGTATAAGCATCTTAGTTTGACATCCACTAAGTTGGATAAAAAGTTGAAATGGTGACCAGTGGTGTAGTTCAGTGTGAATTAGAGGATCATAGGTAATGCTTCATGATCTTGTTCCCTTCAATTTCCACCATACATGCAAATACAGTATATATAAAAACAGGTTAAAATTAATGTAGCATCACTGACACACACAAACACACAAGCATAAACAAGAATTAGGATCTTAGGTACTATTAGAAAATAATATAGATCCTATCTGCATGAATATATGAATAATTATGGTTCTGCAGAAACAGCATTTAATTCCTTTGTATATAAAGGAAGCTATAAAGAAATGTCAGCAAAACCCACAGATATTAACAGAAATTAAATAGAGAGAGTGCTCTTTTTGGACACTACAACAGGCCAAGGGTATTTGTTTTCTGTCAGCCTTTTCTGGTGCATTACACAGGCGAGATTGTGAAACAAAAATAAAGAACAACTACCAGCTTTTTAGTTCTTTCTGCACTGCACTCTGTTCCAACAATAGTGGAAGTCTCACATAATGACAGAGAGAAGGCAGAAAAAAAGGGGGACGTTAAATAAAAATTAAATAAATGAAAAGTTCCCCTCAATAAAAAAATTGAGTTTAGATAATTAAAAAATGTGCTTATGTGCAATAACATAGCAAAAATACTTTACTGTTTACAATCCACCACAGCTTATCACATACATACCACATAGTTTTGTAGGAAGCTCCATTTCCTCAATCATGCTGGTACTTGTTGCATGAAATCATCTTCAGGTTACATATGTAACCATGGATCCCTGAGGGAATGAGTCATTGGGTCAGTAATAATTTGTGAACACCTCCCCATTGTCCACGTTTTACGACCAGGAAGCTCAAAACACATGGAGTGAAACCACAGCCCTGGGTAGGGTTGTATTATTCTACCTCCTGCCTGAGATAGAAGATCTCTCCTGAGAGAAATCTCCCAGGGAGGGTGTACGAAAAGGCCTAACAGGTCCACAAACCATGGCCTGCTCGGCCACCGTAGGGCCACCAGAAGGAGACTGACTCCGTCCCGGTGAACTCTCTCTAGAACTTCTGGGAGCAGCATGAAAGGGAAAAGTGTACAGGCGCAGCCGAGACCATGCCATCCAGCCCTAAAGGAGCTAGGGGTGTTAGAGAAAACGAGAGTGTGCCAGTGCAATGTCCCTTGAGTTGCAAACAGGTCCACCTGTGCTCTCTGATATTTTTCCCAGATTTGCTCCACCACATCGGGATTGAGTCGCCATTCCCTGGGCTTTGGCCCTTGCCTCGAGAGAGCATCTGCTCCCGGTTTAAGGGGCCTGGGATATATGTTGGCCTCAAGTAGAGTAGTTTTCCTTGTGCCCACAGGAGGATCTGCTGTGCCAGCTTGTACAAGATGAGAGATTGCAGACCCCCCTGGTGGTTGATATAGGAAACCACCAAAGTGTTGTCCGTACGGAATGGGGGCCTCTGAGGTCTGGGAGGAAATGCCTCAGAGCTTGGATCACGGCCAGCATCTCAAGGCAATATATTTGCCACGTTCGATGGGACCTCTCCCAGAAACCTTTAGTGGAGCGGCCATGCATGACCACTCCCCACCCCGTAAAGGACGCATCTGTCGTAAATGTTTGCGAAGCCCAGGAACTCCCGGCACGGGTCTGTGCGTCAAGAACCCAGGATCTCTCCACACATCTAAGGCACGTAGGCCTCACCGCATGACCTTGATCGTACAGAGTGGATTGTCCCTCCAAGAAAACCCCCAGGTCTTAAGCAACCACTGAAGGGGTCCCTTGTGTGGCAAGCTAGGTGATACCACATTGGACGCGGCTGCCATCAGACCCAGCAGTCTCTTAATCTGCTTCACAATGAGTGACTGGCCTTCCTTGACTCTCTTGACGGCCTCGAGGATAGACTTGACATGAACAGGGGACAGATGTGCCCGTATAATGGTCGAATCCCATACTACGCCTAAGTAAGTGGTTCTCCTTGATGAAGAAAGCACACTCTTTTTGCCATTTCGTCAACCCCAGTTCTTTCATGTGAGCAAGAATGACATCTCGATGCTGGACCGCCAGGTGCTGTGATTGAGATAATATTTAATTTAATTCAATTCAATAATTTTTTTTTTTTTTTTTTTAGCGCTTTTAACATTGAACATTGTCTCAAAGCAGCTTTACACAGATAATGTGCTAATAAAAATGAATAAAATGTTCTTTATAAGTATAAGTTTGTCCCTGATAAGCAAGCCAGTGGCGACTGTGGCAAGGAAAAACTCCCCGAGATGACATAAGGAAGAAACCTTGAAAGGAACCACACTCAAAAGGGAGCCCATTAACTTAAAAATGTGAAAGCCAGGAATATAATCTAGTTAATATTAATATTATTTGCTATTTAAGTAAAAAACTGTTTTTACTGTTTAACTGGACATAGGTAGCACTGGCTTTTCACAAACGCTTTTACATGTAATGTGTGATTTTAAACCCATCAGAAAGCTTTTCTTGTTGATAATTTATTTCAGTAGCACACCATCCATGTATCAAGCAGATGCAGCTTAGGTTCTGTTACACACAGCCTTCCTGCTGTTATTAATCAAAACAACATTTTTTGGCATTTTATTTAGCCAGAAAATATTTTAATAAAAAATATGTATTAACAGTGATCGAAAAATTTTTTGCAATTAGTAAACAAGCTGAATATAAGGTCATTGAGAGTAATTTGTTGGTAAGAAGTGTGTGCTTTCTGGGGTGTTACATCTATTAATTATCCTTTAACTGTTTATTTGTTTATGGAATTCATGACTAGTTATGAAAAATAAAATCGACCATAATGTGTTTAATGAAAATATCTAATCAAAACTCATCAGTAGAAAGCAACAGTTTTTGACTATATATTTTGATGGGGCTGGGTGGCATTACCATCGACATACATAATTAAGTCAAGAGGCAGTCATACTTGACTTAGCTGAGAGTCAACTAGACTTAAAAGAACTTGAACAATGCCAACTATGTACACCACTTTTAGGCAAGAGAACAGGTAATAGATGTAATCTGCTCTAAAAGCCAGTGCCTCCAGCCTAGATGACTAGTCTAAAAAAAAAAGCCAGACAATATGACTGCCTTAGCTGATCAAACTGACACCATACTCTGACACATCTGCTAATTTGCTAATCCTTCAGATTTGCAAATTTTCCAATCAAAGCTTTATTGAAATTTGAATTTCAATAGTTTCTGTTTTTATTTTCTGCTTTTTATCCATTTATATAACAATAATCTATATAGTACGAAGTCTGAGGTAATATTTTTAACCTTTATATTTCCCCACACCACACCTGCTGTCTGTTAAATAGCAAGATTAATAAAAATGTCAGTAGTAATTCAATCAAATATATAAAATATAGACTTGTAAAATAGGACTTTATATAAAGATTAACATTTGTTAAATGGATAATAAACCATATATAATTTGGCTCGACTTCTGATTCTATGGACCTGCCACAGCTGCCAGTATTTATTTATTGTGTAGAAAATTAATAGCAGTTGGGATGAAAACCAATAAAGTGTAAATGCATTGTTAACTTACAACACAATTTCCCAAACATCCATCATGATATAAAAATACTGTATTATACACACATTATACATACAAAACCTTTCTAGCTTTGAAAAACAACCAGCAAATAAAAACTGTCGATTTTGTTAAGAGATTAAGATTATAAAAGCTTGCTGTTTCAAATGTGATATAAAACAATTAACTACTGTACCTATATATGAGAAAGCTATTTAAAATTTGTAACAAACCATTTAGAACATCTTTTTTACAGCTAATTACAATATTGAGGAAAATTTTTAGCTAGGATCAGAAATTAAGATAGCTTTGTGAACATTATCTTTTTATTCATTCTGTTTTATGTCCATTTGTTTTGTTTATGCGATTTCTGCAAAAAACTCCCACCCTATGAACATAATTATGAAGTAAAATTGCATTGCCACCCTCAGGACTGGTCAAAATAACTTCTGAATGGGACAAACGTTATCTTTGGAGTATGCAAATGATACCCAGAAAGCATATTGATGGTTTTGAAGTGTGCATGACAACAATATAGGGTTGCATATTGTGCTATAGGCAACAAACAAATCAGTAGCTGGATGATTTATTGCTTTAGCTCAGGGGCAAGCAGATTTATTGCTTTAGTTTTTCATTGACTTTGCCCATGGGTCAGCAGTCAGTTTCCGCAGTCAGACAAAGAAAGAAAAAAACCCCACATATGCAACAAATGGTTTCATTTTATACGGTATGTATGTTTGCTCTACCATTGTTTTATTCTAGTGCAATGGACCTTGATTTTATAAGTGAACCACAGTAAACCACTCTTCTGCTATGCTATCACCTGTTGCACTACACAAATGTCTCTAGGTTACGTTTGTAACCTTAGTTCCCTGAAGGAATGAGACGATGTGTCAACAACACTTTGGAACGGTAAAGTGTTGTCCGTGCTCTTAATCACAGGTGAAATCCGGCCAATGGAGAGATGGGGCCAGTGGGGTGACGTCATGACTAGGAAGCTTTAAACCTTGCTTGCGTTGCAGCCGATGCTAGCTTTTGAAAAGAGAAGGAAGCACCACAGGGACGCAGGTAGTGTGGCTTGGAGACGCAGCGTCTCGTTTCCTCAGTGAACTAGTGTTACATACGTGACCTAGATCCGTTCCCTTTCAGGAACTCGAGCTGCTTCAACAACGCTTTGGAAACATGTCCAATCACGCCACACTGACCAGTTCCTGGCCATGGAAAGTCTGTAGGTCCCTGAACCTCTTTAGGGAGGATATAGCCAGAAGAAAGGCAGTCTTACTGACAAAAACCTAAGGGCCACCTTGGCCAATGGCTCAAAGGGGGGCTTTGACAGAGCCTCCAGCACAACTGCACAAACCATGCAGGAAACATGTCACCAAAGGCTGTTTACTCAGTGACTGCTCATCCAGTGGAGCACAATAAGCCACGATAGTGGACACTTAACCTTTCAGAGTCGAAGGAGACAACCCTGAGGGAAACTGCTTCTGCAGGAACTACAGCACTGAAACAACCTGGCAGTTAACTGGCAGTTAACTGGGTCCAATTGGTGGTGCTCGCACCACGCAGAGAACAGGTGGCATTAAGCGGCATATGACCGCCTCATAGAGGGAGCTCTGGATTGGAGGATGGTCTCCACTACCTGGGTAGAGATTCCATCTGCTAAGACCTGTGCCCCCTCAACGGCCACAGCCAAAGCCTCCTTAACTCTGTCCAGGGTTGAACAAAGGTTTCCCCTGCCTGGGGGATAAGATTCCTCCTGGGAGGAATTTCCCAAAGAGGTTCCTCGAGGAGGGGCACCAGTTCCGTGAACCATGGTCTGCTCAGCCGCAGAGGGGCTACCAGAAGAAGACGAACTCCATCCCGGTGAACTCTCTCCAGAACTCTCGAGAGCAGGATGAAAGGAGAGGAAGGCGTACAGGTGCAGCTTCGGCCACATCTATACTATGGCATCCAACCCCAGGGGGGCTGGGTGAGTAAGGGGAAAACCAAAGTGGACAGTGTGAGTCACAAACAAATACACTTGTGCTCTATAAAACCTCTGCCATATCTGTTCCAACACCTCGGGATGGAGCCTCCATTCCCTGGGCCTTGTCTGCTCCCTGATTTAGGTACCCAGGGATGTAAGCTGCTCTTAATGATAGCAGTCTTTACTGGGACCACAGTACCCCACTTATGGTTGATATAAGAGACCACCGATGTGTTGTCCATACGGACCAGCACATGGCGATCCCAAAAGTGCTCCATCAAACTTGGCGGTGAAGCAGCCACCCATAAGGGATGCATCTGATTGAAGGTCGCTGTTCCCTGAAACAAGAACATGGCAAGGTTAACAGGCTGACCTCCTGGTGGCCCTGAAGAGGAACCGGCACTGTCTAATGACCAAAGACCCCTTGATGTCAGGGTTTCTGTGCCGAAGCTTGCTTGCCAGAGATGATGGCCCTCAGGTCCACCGACTCCTTAGGCTTGGGTTTAGATTGTTGCCCAGCAGGAAGAATCAGTGCTGATTCTACTGGGGAAGAAACCACCAAATAGCATGCTTCTGAACCCAGAGAGCAAGCGCTGGACCCGACAGGTGAGGCGGGAGAAAACCCTCTAAGCCCTCTGCCACATCTGCCTGCAAGTCCCACATCTGACGCCGCCTTGCCTCGGGCATTTACCATTCACGTGTAAGGGGTCAAACACACACAGAGCGCTTTCTGGATAAACAGAAGCTAGAGTTGGCTCCACCGCATGTGCGGTTTATAGCTTCCTGGTTGTGATGTCACCCTGCCGGTGACGTGGCGTCTTTCTACTGGTCAGGTTACACACTTGATTCAAAGCATGGACAGCACAGAAGCGTTCCCAAAGCATTGTTGGTGCAAATTAAGTTCTTAAAAGGGAACTGGCCAAAGCTTGGTTTGCTCTCGGTAGAAAGGATTATTTAGCATGCACAGATGATCTTTTCAGAATTAGGCACAAGAAACCAAAGAGTGGTGAATTAAAAAGCTGTCATGTAACTGCTTACTACAAGCAGTCAACTCCAGACATACTACAAGAAATAACACTGCTAATAGCTCCTAAAAATGCTGGCCTTTGCTTGTTGACTTACAAACATGGCAACTATCTAACAAGCCTTATAACAATTCTATCTATTACACTATTTTAGTTACAAATTTTTATGTATTCCAGACAAGCAAGCCATGGGCCCTTCAGCACACTGGAACTTGCACATCCCTGATGATCTAACTAATAAATGTATGTTATGTACACCCCTGCACTTTATTGTGATTCTAATTATTCACTTCAGCTCTCAGTCCTTACAGCTGTCCAGTACTCACTAGTGAAGCCCCTCTGGTCCCTTTTAGGAACTTGAGCTGCGTGAAAAACGCTACGTCAGGAAAGCGCCCATGTTTCCACGCTCTAAATCACGTGTTATCTGTCGAATGGAAAGACGCGAACCAGGAAGCTATAAAAGCACTTGCAATGTAAAAAAAAAAAAGAAATTTTAATAAAAAGAAAGTTATAAAAGCTAACAGACTTTAAGGCTTACAGATACTTTGTCCCCTGAGCAAGCTGGATTAATGTTTCCTACAACCTAAATCACTACCTCTATACCTGGGCTGCCTTTTTTCCAGACCTCCACACTGATGTGGCCACGTCTACAGCCCCAACATTTCTCTCTACGATAATGTAGTAGGGCTGAAGGTGTGCGGTTGTGGAACAATGCCCAGGTTCAATAAACGTTAATGTAATTACAAACGCCTCCTTTACCGGTTGGAGGGTGGTCATGAGTGGCCACTCCACCCAATATCTATGGAAAGGGCCCCATCTTTGGTTGCACATCAACTGCCTAGAGATGCTGGCCGTGCTTCTACCGTCAAAGCATTTCTTTTTAGACCTAAGGGACCATAATGTGCTGGATGTATAAACAACACAATGGTGGTCCCCTACACCAACCACCAGGGGGGTCTGCTTTCTCACCTACTTTACAAGCTGGCACGACATATCCTCCTGTGGTCCCAATGGAAGCTGGTCTCACTGAGAAGACTATACATCCCACGGAGGTTAAATCAAGGACCAGACGCTCTTTTGAGGCAAGGGCTAAGGCCTGGGGAATGAAGGCTCCACCCGGAAGTGGCAAATATGGAGAGGATTTTACAGAGCACAAGTGGACCTGTTTGTGACTCAAGAGATATTGCACTGTCCCCCTTTTCACCCAGCCCCTTTCGGCTGGATACCATGGTAAAGGCATGGCCAAAGCTCACTCTGTACACTTTTCCCCCTGTAGCGCTGCTCCTGGGAGTTCTTTATAGAGTTCGCCAGGATGGAGTCTGTCTCCCCCTGAGGGGGCACAGCTCTTAGACACTGGTCTTTCGACCGAGGTTGTAGAGACCAATACTCCAATCTAGAGGCGGTCATATGTCGCAAAGTGGTGCCTGTTCACTACATGGTGCAGAAGTCACCAGTTAGACCCATTTAACTGCCCGGTTGGACAGGCTTGGAATTTCCTCGAGAACAGTTTGCCAAAGGGTTGTCTGCTTTCACCCTAAAGGTTTACGTTTCTGCTATTGTGGCTTATCATGCCCTGATTGCCGAGCAGAGCGACATTATGGGACTAGGCCGTTGTCCTGGAGGCCCTGTCTGAGCCTCTCTTTGAGCCCTTGTTTGAGGTGCCCTTGAAATTTCTCACATTCAAGACTGTTTATCCATTCGCCATCTCGTCTCTAAAGAGGGTTGGGACCTTTACGCCTATTCTGTGAGCCTCCTGTCTAGAGTTTATTTCAGGCATGGCCAGTGCCTTCTCTTAGCCCAGACCAGGGTATGTCCCCAGGGTGCCCTCAGCTGTCCCACCAACAGTCTGCTTTATGCATACTATTCTCCTCCTTTTCAGGCCTTCAACCAGCAGAAGCTTAACCGGGTGTGCCCGTTGTGAGCACTGGACACAAACATTAACAGATCTGCCATGTGGAGAAGTTGGACCAGCTGTTTGTCTGCTATGGTCTGTATAAAATGGTTTTCCTGCTGATAAGCAGACCCTCAGTAAATAGATTGTAGGCTTCCTGGTTGTGACATGACCCCGCCAGTGACGTCACGTCTTTCCAGTGGACATTTCACACATGTGATTCAGAGCGTGGAAATGCGGAAGTGTTTCCAAATCGTTCTTGATGCAATGTTTCGTTCCCTTATGGAACCAGGGTTACATCCGTAACCTAGAGACGTTTCTGATACAACTGCTAAGAATAAAAAAGGATAACAGATCCCATAAACCATATTATTTAAGTTTATATGGGAACCTTCACATCTGTGTCACCTTCAGAATGTGTGCAGTTAAGTGTCAGATCAAAAGAATGAACTGCCAGTTTTCCTTTGAAGGTAAAACCTGGTTCTTTTGTGCTCTCTTATTCTCACTGCAATAAATGCAAATCTGCCTCAGCACCTGTCTTTGTGTGTGAGATCCTGTTTTGACTTTATGCTTGCAGGGGAAACATTTTGCTTGTCTTCAGAAAGAGGAGTTTTCTCCAACATACAAAATTATAGCAAATTCATGATGCATCCATTGAACAATTTGACAGGAAAATTATTAGCTTCATGCACCAAAGCATAAACAGACTCAGACAAAGAATACAAACACAGGATAATTTATTCTATTAGCACCATGCTTGAGGCATTTCACTTTGTTTCAACTGTACTGTTGTACATAATGTACCCATCTAATGAAGTCATTGCTAAAAGGTTTCTTTAAAACTTTCTATGAAGAATTTTCACATCAGTTCATAAAATCATGTTTTTTTTGCAAGCACGCAGTGACAGTTGGACATAAAATAGATAAAGAACATTTAATAGCTCGGAACACTTGCATCCACTTTATTAGAAACCTACAGTATGTACAACTGCACAGTCATGCAGTTATTTAATTAACCAATAATGTGTCAGCTTAATGGAAAATAGTCATGCAGATAAAGGTCAGGTAACGTTCAATTCAATCAGGCAACGTTCAAATCAGAATAAAGAAAAGGTGTGATATTTAAAGCTTTGTAAATAATCAAACTATTGGGATTTTCACACTACAGATTCTTTAGAGTTTACACAGAATGGAGTGAAACAAAAAAACAGAGTAAGTGATCAGAAAAGCATCTCAGTGGAAGAATGCTACAAGTACTGTTTGTCAACCTAGAACAAAAATCTGAGGCTATCATGAGCATAGATTAAAAGTACAAAAAAAAAGACCCAACAGCATCCAAAAAAAAAAATATTAATCAACAATTACTATGAAACAGGTGAAGACAAAATGGTAAAAGACAACTGACATAGCGGGGGTGGTAAACAGGAAAGCAAAACTACCTCACATTGCAAACCATAAAAACAAAAGCACATGGTTGTTGCTATGGGAACTGTGAAGCAGAGAGGGGAATCAGTCGAAACTACAATAACATGTGGTGGTTAAAATTCCAAATTTTCGTTAGCTTTGGTGAAGAATGGATTTGAATGTATTTCTATAAGGTAGAAAATGTTAAGTTTTGCTTGACAAATGCTTATTTAAAATGTATAGGATGTGAAGCATTTCTTGTTTTGTCTCCTATAAATTATCACAGGGAATTTTATCGCCAGTTCAACCAAATCCCACGACTCCAGTTCTGATTTCCTGGAATGTAGAAGGTCATGGCCAGGTCTTCTATGCACTTACAGTTAATGTTTTTCTGTGCTTCTGTGTCTCTGAGGCCCAGCAGACAGCAGTCTTTTGACCTTCCTGTTTTATGTGCTCAGACTGATGTAGAACAGGAACAACATGGTGTTATTATTCTCTCTCTCTCTCTCTCTCTCTCTCTCTCTCTCTCTCTCTCTCTCGTGCGCTCCCTCTCTCTTTTTTTGAAAGCTCAATTTTAGCATTAACAGAGTGTCTGCATCACTTACTGGGAGTTTTTGGTTCTAAAATGTTGCTTGGTGAGATTGATGCATTTACACTTGTATAACTTGTAGCTAAATTGCATCTTGGCATGTTCCCTGAAGTGGTTTCAGTGATTGAATTGAATTTTGTTCCAAATGCATCTTGAGAGCACTTACACGGTATTATATTTTTATGTGGATAATCTATGTTGCATGAAGGCACATTAAAAAACCAAGTGTAAACAGGGTCTCTGTTATTTCCTGCCACTTTCTATTAATACAAAAAGACAGCATTTTATAATTAGTCACAATAGATTATTAATAAAGACTACATAAAATATGCAAGTACTCGTATTGTCATGGAGGGAGTAACTCTGTAACCTTGTAGCTTATGTACAGAAGCAATGCATAACCACATTAGAGGATGTTTTTACATCCTCTTCAAGTGGGCAATGTGTCTCTGATTATAATTTTTGGTTAGGAGCTGTGGATCTGATATGAAGTTATATGCCTGTTGCTCAGTTTTGTCAGAGAAAAAAAATATCCGTTATGAAACCTGCTAACTTTTATATTAAAGAAAAACAGTTCTAATTTATTACGAGAATGTTCATTAGCTGGTCTGTGGGTGATGCTGCAGGTGTTTGTGTTTGGCACTTGCAAATGACTTCTAGAACTTTTTACTATTAGAAAGCATGCTAACAGGGTTTGGGGCAATAAGAGGTTCGAACAGTGAAGAAAAATGAAAAAAAATTAGAAGTGGTTCTTGTAATTTTTCATTCCTAGAAGATAAAATTGCTGATTATAAAAAGCCATTAGTGAAATCTTTCCTCTAGTCAGCGTTTTATAGAGACACCTTTGAATAAAAGCACTTTTATTTTTTTCATTTCCATTGAACACGTTTGCTATAAGCTCTGAAATGGCTGTTGATAGTGGTCATTACTTTTCTGAAGCCTAAAGAGGAAATTGAAAAATTACATTGTCATTCGTCGTTTTGCAGGGTGAGGCACTGGGTAGTGCGCTGAACGGCAGCAGTCGTAATATAGAACATCAGTGAAACAGCAAGTAGCTGAGGAGGCACATTAATATCACTCATTTCTGGTGTCTATCTCTCGAATATGTGCAGATCCGTCTTCATCAGCCTTTCACACTGCTAATGTTCAAAATAAATAATGATGTGGAAAGTGAAGCCTTGCTGTGTGCGACAATCGGACGTGAGCAAAACGAACAGGCGGTTCCTATCTATCTGTATTATTGGTGTCAGAGTTACATTCCAGGGAGTCTCAGTATTTTCATTAGGCTCTGTAACTTTTTACAATCAATCATGAGTGCTTGCTGCTTTAGAGTCAAATCTATAACAGCGTGTAAAATAACACAAAATTATGTTTTTCCAGAGTTTTTACCCACATGAAAAAACCCAAGGTTATAAATCTACATGTCTTTGAGAACTACTGCATATCATAAAAATAAAAAAAGCCCTATTTGGATGGGATTCAGTTTACATTGGGATTTCGTCTGGAGTTATTTCTTTGCAAGCATTCAGTGATTCCATGATTTCATTTTCGTTATGGCCATGCTGATGTTTTTCTCTATCCTTCTATGTGAAAATCACAGATAAAACTATGCACTGTTTCTGACAAGCTCTGTAGTTATCCAAAAATAATAAAAAATGAATTTATACATTTAGAATTTATACGCAATTTCTTTTTTATTTCTCTAAAGCTGCTCTGTGGCATTGTCCATTGTGTCCATTATATTGAGTTAAATTGAATTTAAATAAACATACACATTATGACCATTATACAGTACATATACTATATTCATATATTGTGGCAGTGTTTTATAGCACTGGATTAAGAGAACAAATGCATTGATGTATTAATGATTCATATTCTTCTTTCTGCTTCTCCCGTTAGGGGTCGCCACGGCGGACCAGCCACATGTTTAATTTGGCACATGTTTTTACGCTGGGTGCCCTTCCTAAGACAACATCCCCATTTATCCGCGCTTGGGACTGGCACTAAGGATTGTGCAACCCTAATGGCTGGGGTTGGTTCCCTGACCGGGGATCGAACCCAGGCCGCAGCAGTGAGAGTGCCGCATCCTAACCACTAGACCACCAGGGAACCGCATTGATGGTTTATTAAAATATGTCTGAAACCCTTCCGAGACTGCATTTTTTTTTAAAGATACAGATGGGAAAAAATATTTTTGACAGGATTGAATTCAATTCATAAAATGAATGAGAAATGACAGCAAATCTGGATACAACTGCTCTAGATGTTTCTCTATGCCAAATTATTAATACAGTTACTGACAGAGCATAAAGGATCTGGATATTTTTGCCAGGGTTTTTTGTTTTTTATAGATCAATCACTTTATTTATCACAGTGGTGAATTTACCAATCTACCTTTCTCTTCTACAAGAGAAAGAGAGCAATCATTGTTAATTGGGAAAAAAACAATAGAATACTTTTTTTTTTCGAGCATATTTGTAATACCCGAATGTAGGATTTCTCCTTTATCCTGAGATACATCAATGGCAATAGACATAACATTGCTGACATCTCAAATGCCTATTTCATTGCAAGCGGTCTAGTTTATATATTTCAGAAAAAAGGATAATTTCTGGCAAAAATCCTTCATCTTATCTTCTGGGCAATATACATCTTGTCAATTAAAGCAAGGCTAGGTGGATGCAAGTGCGGTTATAGGAGCATTTTTTTTTTTTTAAATAGGCAAACAACAAAGATTATAGAGCAAAATCAAAAACCCAAAAACCTGCATACGTTCAGGCAATCAGCAAAGGACAAAACAAGGGCTAAGCAAAATTGTAAACAAGAAACAATAATGCGAGATTAAAAAACAGGAAATGTGTAACATGAAACATGATACAATCAGCTCAGTATTTGACTGTCTAAAAACAGTATTTTGCTGCTGTTTAATATGAAAATATATATATACAATTTATGAACATGGAGACACCATGGATGAACAGACAAATAGACACATGAACTAATGAAGAGACAGTGGTGGGGACATTAAATGAACAAAAACAAACACACATGATACAGAACTAATGGCTTGACGGGGTGGAGACACGTGACAACAAGTACACATGGATGCAGTATGTGGAAATGCGCTAGTGTTGCAAACCAGCTCACTTTCCACAAGCTGGCATTCTGAGTTCAGAGTGAGGGGATAATCTCTAAACATCTATTATATGCATATTATATGCAATGTTTGGCAACACTTTTCAATACTGTTTAATAATGTATAGGTAACGATGCAGAAACTATGCAGGAACTGAGGCTTTATTAACACATATTCCCTAAAGAATTTTAAGGGCAATATTCATTAAGTATAATAGTAGGAGTTTACTGTTAACTATACTAATGTGTCTTACAATAGAAATAACTGAGTCTCACATTTCTCTTGTAGAGTTAATAAATAATTATTGCACTTTTAATAATAACTACTAATTCAATACTAATCAGCCCAACATTAATTCTGAATAGATATCCCTCCTCTTCCTGCTGGAAATTTACTACTTTTATATACCTCATATTATGTCAGTGTACAAATTGTAAATGTTTATATGTGTCATTATAGGTCTCCTTAGAGGAGCTAATGGTCAGCATTGTTTTTATTTATCTAGTCAAGAATTATAGAGAGAAATCAATAACTATAACCAACAGAAGTACATGACTGTGATGTAGCAAAGTGTATAAAATATACTTTAATTAACATCATTTACATATTTGTCAGAATGTTTCTATAACATTATTACATTAAATTACATTTATATCAAATATTAAATTTCCCATATGCACTATTATATATGTCCTAATTAACAAAGTAAGAACAACACAGTAAACACTTCAGTCATTAGTAATTAGTACATTTATATCCATATAGTAGAAAAACACATCACTAAATATCATTTTTTATCTGATTCATACAATGCTTTGTGGTTCAGAGAGACAAATAAATGCAAAAGAAAGTCATACTTTTTGACATACAAATGTTAGCATTCCATTTATTTATATATCATGAAACAAAGAACATTAATTATTTAATAGTTAATAGTTCTTTCCTACTAACTTACTAGTATGTTAGCAATTAACCTGCAATTAAGTAGTAAGTCGTAAGAAATACTGGGAATATGTGTTTATTAGGAACAATTCATTCAGTTCCCAAGTACTTTCCTATGAGTTGCTTAACAGTATTGTGAAGTGTTACCAGGGTTTTGAGTATTAACTTCTTTACTCTACTCTGTTGGACTTGAAAAGCAGATGACAGTAAATTGCTCTTTCTTCCTCAAGGGGATGTTGAAGATTACACCTAATTGCAGGACTTGAGGGGAATTTAATACCTGATTACTCTCTAATAGCACAGGCACCTAAGACACTAAGCTGCTTTGCCTACTCTAAAGAAATCAATACCATTACATCTGAGGAGTGAATTGCTTCTCTTGAGCTTTTCAAAGCACACTGAAGTGCCCAGTACAACATTCTTTCATGTTTGCATTTTTTCACACTTTTTTTTTAGAAATTAATTCAATTTCTTCATTTGCTTGTACACGGAAACTAGAAAAAAGGTCATCTGTTTTATAAACAGACTTCAGTGCACAGTGTAATAAGCTTATCAATCATAAAATGCTACAGAGCTATAGGGTTATTTTGCTCTGTTTTTAGCTCCTTGATCTTGATTACAAAAGAAAGAATTAATAATTAATGCAATAATTAATAATATAAAATAATTATTTTACACACACACACACACACACACACACACACACACACACACACACACAAACACACACACACACACACACACGAACACACACAAGAACATTGGAAGCTGAATTAGTGATTTAAACTTTTTGTATTTAAAGTTTATAATTATAATGTTTGATCTTTTTTTAAAGCCCGTAATGCATGTTTGGTGTATTCTGCATTTCCTTTTGCATGTTTCATTGTCATTTATGGACCCTTAATTTGCATGCTGACAAGGTATTATGAAAGTGTAATTGAAGAAAGCAACAAGATTATACCTCAAATTAAGCTAAAATGTAGGGGAGTTTCGCTCTGAAAAATCACTTGGTGTAACGCTCACTCATTAGCTGAATGTATCAACAGCACTGGTCTCTTTACAGTTAGCCCTTAAAACCTTATATACACATTTTCTATGACCATTGGTGGTGCTATTGTCTGCAATAATAAAAATAGTATCTTTCAGCTGGTTTGCAGCAATAGAAGTATATTAAACCTTGAAAGTAAATGCTAACAGTTCCTACAGGTGTCCCACCTTTTACTTATAAACCCCTTTTCTGTCTAAAAGCAGTTTTGGAACAGACTGTGTTAATACACATTTGAACGCAATATTTGGACAGTATTTTACTGCAGGAAGTTGTATATTGCTCTCACAATGATGAAAAAAAGCAATTAACAAAGGAGGACAGGCAGACCATTATAACTCTTAGAAATTCAAAACCATGGTGTCAGTGAGAACAGTTTCCTATCAACTATCAAAAGCCACTTGGAAACTGGAGGAAACTCTAGGTAGAAGGAAGAGGTCTGGCAGACCCAAAAACCACAACAGAGTCGTGAATTGCTTACATGCTAGTTGGCTCACAGGACAACATCTTTAAATGAAGTAAGTTTAATCAAAGTAAGCAAGTGTTAGTTTCAACTGTAAAGAGAAAACTTCAAGCTGCAGGTTTGACAGGTCAAGTAGCAGTAAGATTGCAAGAAACAAAATAAGAAAAGAGATTGCCTGGGCCATAAAGCACTGTAAGTGGACTACTGAGACTGGAAGAAGGTCATATTCACCTATGAATTAAAATCTTCTTCAGGGTTTTTGAACACTGTCGAAGAAGGATGGTTCCTCTGTGTGTGACAACAACTGTCAAACATGTAGGGGGAAGCATGATGTCTGGGCTCTTTTGCTGGCTCCAGAGTCGCTGATTTGCACAGAGTGAGTGGCACTCCAGTACCAAATCTATGACCAAAGCATTTTGCATCATCATGCAATACCTACTGGTTTACATCTAGCTGGTCATTCTTCTTCAGAATAATGACCCAAAACGTACCAGCAGGCTGTGTCAGAACAATAAGAAGAAAAGAATGACAGGCTTTAAATCATAAAATGATTCAAATCTCAAATCTCAAAACCACTTTACTCTTAACCTGAAAAGCTTGTATCCCGATACAAATTTTCCCATAAGAATGAATAGAAACTTCGGTAATTCGTTCTGGACACCCAAAAAGTGTTTCTTAAAAAAAAATAACGCCAATATTGAAATCATATCATATAAAAACATATAAACATATAAAAAATAAAACTTTTTTAATGGTACCTTACCTTTAAGAAGTCTAGCTGCATGCATGATGGAGACGACGTCCGTAGAAGCGGGAGCAGGGAGAGTTATTGTTTGGAAGGAGAATTTCCATCAGGCTACTTTGTTGGCGGCATGGTGATAGGAATACGTACAGTATTTAAAGTTCAGTAATTCCACACTGTTAGAGCGACGAGCGGATGTGTATGTGCTGCACGAGAGTGCAGCGAGAGCACGTGGCGATACGTAAAAAACTAACCTGCCTGCGATTTTTCCGTGCGCAACGCCGTATCCTAAAAATTTCGTAACTACAGGCAACATTTTTTATGAACTGCGATTCGTAACCTGAATTATACGTATGCCGGGGCGTTCGTAACCCGAGGTTCCACTGTATTTGTTTTCTGTTGAAAAAAGAACGCCACGAATGTGTATGGCTGTTATATATGCAAAAGGTGGTTACTTTTAATGGAGCAAAAACGTAAATTTGGTTAAGCAAAATGATTCCATGCATTCTTTTTTTTATGTCCGTGTGTTATGCACATTTGCACATTTCTATTCTAATCATAGTAAAGTAAAGGACTACACCTTGTCAGGATGTCAGAAATTTAATTTTAATGATTTATGCGTAGATCATGTGTAGATCACTAGCAATCTAGCTATAAACTTTTAAAATATGTTTAGAGTCATTATTTTACCTAGTTACTGGCATTAAATAGGACTTACCATTGTGCAAGGACATTGGAGCTTTGACTTGTATCTTGATCTTGCAAATGAATTGACATTCCAGTCACAAACCTTATACCTAAATGAGCAGCAAAAGTTTTTTCTGAAAACGTGTCTGATTAATGAGCTGTGTTAATAAGAGTGTGTTAGGTTGGTGAAAAGTGCTCATTATTTGAGACCATAATATGATACATATGAAAGTCTCATTTTCATATGAAACCTATTTTTAAATTTGCATCATGCAGTGCTATTTTTTAGTTTTTAGGCAAACAGTAAGCATCAAGCAAAGTACAGTTCATCCTGCTTAGATTTAAAACATGTAAACCCTCAATGCTATAAACTATAGTTTGCTACTGCAAGCAGCTGAAGTTAATTTATTCATGACAGCCCCATACTTATTTCTCTATTTTTTATTTATTTTTTGCTTTGTAACCTATATGTAACAACCTAGGTTACTTGTCAGGTGGTAAAATCTATGTTCGACTAAACCAGGACAAATTTTCCCCCAGGACAGCATCACACCAGTAGGCTATATTGGGACCGAAAATTACCCTTGAAGATTAAAACACCACTTGTTATAGCTCAGAGGCAATGTGCAAGGTTAGTGCTGGATGTATAACACTAAAAAGCAGGGCTTTAACTTTCTCTCTTTCACACACATACGCATGGACGGACACACACACACACACACACACACACACACACACACACACACACACACACACACACACAAAATCCATTTAGGAGTACCAAAACATCTGGGATGGTTGTCAAGCATGCAATTAAGTAATTAATTTTATACAGACCGCAAATTAATGAAATTACCAATTTTCCATATATATTCCATATTCAATACCACAATGCAACATTCAACTTAAATTTGGTTATGCAACAAAATCTGACAACTGTCCATGTCATAGATCTTGTTTTAGGATTTTATATAAATACAATAATCAGCATTTAAATGAGGCCTATTATCATTCTGGAAATGCATTTCCATACAAATTTGTTTGTCATAGCTTTAATTTAACAGTGGTCTATCCCATTCTTATAACAGATATAAACAGTGACAGATTACTGATAAAATGATAAAAGAATGTTATTTTTTCCACTCTAAACTAACTTGTTAAAGATTATAGTTCAGTCAACACAGAATTAATCTTCTTATTCTTCTTTCAGGTGCTCTCATTAGGGGTCGCCACAGCGGATCATCCGTCTCCATAACCCCCTGTCCTCTACATCTGCCTCTTTCAACCCAACTACCTGCATGTCTTCCCTCACCACATCCATAAACCGCCACTTTGGCCTTCCTCTTTTTCTCCTTCCTGGGGGCTCCATCCTCAGCATTTTCCTACCGATATACCCTATGTCCCTACTCTTTACATGTCCAAACCATCTCAGTCATGCCTCCTTCACCTTGTCTCCAAAACGTTCTACATGCGCTGTCACTCTAATGAACTCCTTTCTGATCCTGTCCTCGTCACGCCCAACAAAAACCTCAACATCATCAGCTCCGCTACCTCCAGCTCCACCTCCTGTCTTGTAGTCAATGCCACTGTCCCTAAACCATAGCAGGTCTCACCACCGTCCTATAAACTTTCCCTTTCACTCTTGCAGATGCCCTTCTATCACATCAACACAGAACCAATAAATAAAAAATGAACTATTTTGAAATAACTAAGAATTAAGAGGTAGCATTTAATTTCCTTCATTTTGCTCTTCCTTACCTTTGTCTCCCTTCTTCTGTTCTTCATTTAATCTTACCTCAACTTGTCAGGAAATATTGAGTACATATACAATATTATTTGCTTCAAGCTATATCAGCTACATTTTATAGCTTTATAAATAAAGCAACCATGAATAAAGGTAATCATCAATAGTCAACATGAATTCTATAATCAACTCCTTTATGACCTTTATGATCTCAACTTCATAAATATATTTTAATGGAAAAAAGAAAACAGAGCCCCATTCTTAAACCACCCACACCATCAATGTATTCTTACCATAAAATGACAATAATACAATATTGGTCATTCTTTAATATAATTATAATATGTTTAAAAGTAATTACACTAATTTGTGATTACAAAAGATATACACTTATTATATTCTGTCACTATCTTATAACTATTTTAATAGATTTTTTTTAAAAATAGTTATTTACCTAGTTGTAATGTACTATTTCTATAGCTTTTTTTCTGAAATATTTGACTTAAATACCTAAATTTCACGTGGCAAATACTTGAGCATGATTGACTGAAATTATGTGCTTCATTTATAATTTATTATATGCAGTTAACTTGTCAGGGATCCCCCTGCCACGCCTCCCACAGCCGCTGTCAGGGATCCCCCTGCCACGCCTCCCACAGCCGCTGTCAGGGATTCTCTGACAGCTTCCGAACTCCGTTCTGTGTGGATTACACTTAGCCGTTGAGGTTGTGCTTTCGTTTCCGGATTCTACTTTCGTTTGGATTACTCGTCTTGAGCGGATACCTTTGTTTGTTTTTCTTCTCGGTATGTGTGAGTGTTTTTTGGTTGGACTATTTCAATAAAGACTATGATTGAGTTATTTCCGCTTCCGCGTCATCGGCCTGACAGAAGAACCGACCGAAACCGAAAGCGGATTCGCCCAACCGCGATGTCAACCGCGATGGATCGGCAGCCGAACCCGGCTTCGGGTTTCCACCGGAAGCTCAGTGCCGCTCCTTGTGGTTCGGAACCACAGACGCCACGCCCCTCTGCGAGCGCGAGGGGATTTCCGGCTCGTTTCTCCAGGAAGAGAGACGAATTGGGCGGGTTCCTGCGGAGCATCGCCGAGTATGTGGAGGAAAATTTTTCCCAGTTTCCCTCTGAACGAGCCAAGATTGCCTTCTGTGTTTCCCTCCCTCCACAGAGGGCGATGGCTCGCCCCCAAGCTCCGCAGAAGGCGAAGGCTCGCCTCCAAGTTTTCCTCAGGGCAAAGGCTCGCCCCAAGTTTTCCTCAGGGCAAAGGCTCGCCCCCAAGTTCTCCTCAGGGTGAAGGCTCGCGACGGTCTTGCCCCACAGCCTCCGAGAGGGCGATGGCTCGCCCCACAGCCTCCGAGAGGGCAACGGCTTGCCCCACAGCCTCCGAGGTTCCCTGCAGGGCGATGTCGGGCCTCCAGGTTCCCCGCAGGGCGACGCCGGGCCTCCAGGTTCCCCGCATAAGGACATCGGTTCTTCAGGTCCCTCCGAGAGTGGTGTTACGCCCCAACGTCCTGCCGAAAGTCCCCCTGTGTTCCTGGTCTCTGCTGTGGACGTGGCTCGGCCTCTGGTCTCCGCCGTGGACGTCGCTCGGCCTCTGGTCTCAGCCGTGGACGTCGCTCGGCCTCTGGTCTCCGCCGTGGATGTCGCTCGGCCTCCGGTCTCTGCCAGGGACTCCGCTTGGCCTCCGGCCTCCGTTGTGGATGGCGTACAGTTCCGATTCCCCACCGTGGAGGTCGCGCAGCCGCTAAACTCTGCCAGGGACTTTGCTCAGCCTCCGGTCTTTTCGAAGGCCATTGTTCCGTTCCTGGTCTCGACTACGGACGCCGCTTCACCTGGGGCTCTTCCCGGGCTTCCCCTGGTCTGCGGCGATGCTCACCGGGCCTCCTTTGACCCTGGTCGGTTGGAGAGGCCTTCCTCAGAGTGCCCTGGCCTGCCTGGCATTGGTGGGTTTTGGGGCGTCAGGTGCCGCCCCTGGAGTGGGGGGTACTGTCAGGGATCTCCCTCCCACGCCTCCCTCGGCCGCTGTCAGGGATCCCCCCTCGGTAGCAGTCATGCTGCCTCGTTATCCCGTGCCTGCCTTGACGACCGACAGCTGTGGCTCATCTAGGTTTAGACTATATAAACTCATGTTCTCGAGTCACAGGCTGTCGGTTCTTGAATTGTCATGCTGGTGAATCCCGTGGCTGCTCGACCGCCAGCATTCCCCGCTGGTTCAGCTTCCGAACTCCGTTCTGTGTGGATTACTCTTAGCCGTTGGAGTTGTGATTTCGTTTCCAGATTCTACTTTCGTTTGGATTACTCGTCTCGAACGGATACCTTTGTTTGTTTTTCTCCTCGGCATGTGTGAGTGTTTTTTTGTTGGACTATTTCAATAAAGACTATGATTGGGTTATTTCCGCTTCCGCGTCATCGACCTGACATAACTAGTTTCTTTTATCCAGGTATACTCCACTGGAGTCTCATTATTATTGAGAAATTATATGATTATTTTATTATATATATTAATTAAATTATATGAAACTCTCTGGCCCACAGGTCACAGTTCATGCTCACAATTGATTAAGCAGATTAGATTTCACTTTCTTATTTGCTACTTAATCTGATGTGTTCAAAAACACTATATGAGGTAAGAAAATAGACTAGTGCAAAATAATTTCCTATCATAGCTGTATGTTCTCAGACTCTTGTCTTTACTTCATCTAGGATTTCAGTCCTGAAAAATTGGAAATAAGTTTTTTAAATCGACACAATATATTTCTGGACCTGTTTGTACATTATGTCTTTTAATAGGCATATATTTTATATTTCCAATGTTACCATTTTTATATAAAAGGCTGACTTAGTTGGTTTTTTGAGTGGGGTCAGTGAGTTCAGGCTTCTGATCAATAGCTCTGTAATGATTATGAATCTCTCTTTGACTGCTATTTAAAGACAATCACTACCTTCTGGCTGATGTCCAGCTTCTAAGGAACAATTTGTGTTATAAATCCTTGCGTCCCCATTTTTCTTTTCACTAGTGTCTTTACCTACAAAATATGCTGAGCGAAACAATCAGGTCTAAAAGTCTAAAAAGCCTTCCAATGAGCAAATCTGGCAATCATTTCACAATTGTATGGATAAAACAGTTCACCTTGTAGTTCAAAACTTCTAAAATCAATCGATTAGCTTTTCTGTCCCATAGGCTTATATTTTCTGATCTATTTTAACAGCAAGAATGGCTGGATAGCTGGTGTTGTAGAAATTGTCTACCCCTGTAGTCTTTTTCTATAGTCTTGCAGCTTTATCTATCCAAACACTACTGAGGTTTTGCAGTTGTCTATTTGCTGTTGGCATAGCTTTATCGGCACAGAGGCCTCTGAGGAGCTGGCTTATCTCTCCCACAGCAGTGAGAAAAGCAAGAGAAATTACGGTCGTCCATCATACCAGCTCCTCCACAGTTTACTGTCTAGGATCAGTACAGAAAAAACACTGAAAGTGCTTCTTTGTGCCGATCAAATGGACAGGAAATGGGTCAGGAATCAGGGGACCCTTCTAAAACCCATTTATCTCATTCAACAATTAGAGAGCAATTCCATGCTTTTTTTGTCTGTTTTATTGAGAACAAATTATTCACTGAATTCATTACGGTTCATTCAAATCAGTGCACCAAAAAAAAAACAATTCTGTTTTTATCTTAGAATTAAGATTCCATGATCAAAGAAAAATTTATGTATATGAAGATGAATAAAGAATTTAATTTAATTTAATGCGTTTTGCATTTACATTTTTTAAATGTATCAGCTTCATCATAGCAAAGAGACGGTGCTAGTTAAGCTGGTAAATGGCCTCTGATCAGGGTTTTGTCACTTTACATGTTTTGCTTGACCTTAGTGCAGCTTTTGACACCATTGATCATACTATACTGCTTGCTAGACTTGAGAACGTTGTTGGAATAAAGGGAACAGTTCTCTCTTGGCTCAGGTCTTATTTGACTGATCGCCATCAGTTTGTTAAAGTAAATGTTGAGTTCTCCACACTTTCTGAGGTAAAGTTTGGTTTTCCACAAGGATCTGTTTTAGGCCCACTGCTTTTCTCTTTATATATGCTGCCTTTGGGTGAAATTATATATAAACATGGTATTTGTTTTCATTGCTATGCTGATGATACACAGCTGTATATCTCAGCAAAGCCAGATGAGCGAGATCAGCTTAACAATGTTGGGAAGTGTGTAAAGGACATTAGACAGTGGTTGCTTGTTAACTTTCTTCTTCTCAACTCAGATAAGACGGAAGTACTTTTACTAGGACCACATGCAGCTAGAAGCAAACTTTCCGATTATGTAGCATCTTTGGATGGTGTTTCTGTTTTAGCGTGTACAGCAGTCAAAGACCTTGGTGTTATTATTGACCCTAGTCTTTCCTTTGAGGCTCACATGAATAATATTACCAGGATTGCCTTCTTTCACCTTAATAATATTGCTAAAATTAAAAATATGATGCTGTTACGGGATGCAGAAAAACTAGTTCATGCTTTTGTTACATCTAGATTAGACTACTGTAATGCTTTACTGTCTGGGTGTTCGAGTAAGTGCATAAATAAGCTTCAGTTTATTCAGAATGCAGCATCTAGAGTCCTCACTAGATCTAGAAAATATGACCACATCACCCCTGTTTTAATCAGTATACACTGGCATGGGCGTAAATTTCATTTAACAGTAGGGGGGGGACAATTAATCCCCCTAATTTTAAAATTTCTCATGAGCAATTTTTGAGGGGGGGACACAAATAATACAGTCAAATTGTATTTACAGTATAAAGACACAGTACATTATTATTGTAGCATGGAGACTGTGTCAATTACAATGGTAATTCAAACTGCTTTACATAAAGAAAGTAAAACTATCAAAAAATAATCACAACAATAAAAACAAGGAATTAAAAAAATGTTTAACATTTTATTTACAAATTAATGAAGACACTTAAGAACAGAATATAAATTGAATATACAAAAAAATACAGTGTGGTCAGTTCAGACGTAGCACAGTGCTCATTTAGTAAATGCACAGATAAACAATATGCTAATTGTGTGTTAATGTTAAATTAACATTATTCCAAGTCGTCCCAAATAAAACACTGCATGGGAAACGGCTTTGGTGTGTTAGTGTCAGTGCACTATGCTACAAGTTATTGTAAACAAGCTAACGTTCACTAGATAAGTGATATTTTAATCTCTAATAGAGCAGATTACATCCGTAATCAGCATTTTTGCCGCAACTAATTTATGAATGAGTCTGCATCAACTACATTAAAGAGAATCGCTTTATTATTATTTATTATTATTTAATAATGGGGGGGGGGGGCATGTCCCCTCCGTCCCCCCCGGGATTTACGCCCATGTACACTGGCTCCCAATCAAATCTCACATTGATTATAAAATACTGCTATTGACGTATAAAGCACTTACTGTACCAGTATGATCCTCCATGCCTACTTAGATCAAAAGGTGCAGGCTATTTGTTGGTACCTCAAATAATGAAGACTACAGCAGGGGGCAGATCTTTCTCTTATAAAGCCCCACAGTTATGGAACAACCTTCCAATCAGTGATTGGGACTCCTACACAGTCTCAGTGTTCAAGTTGAGTTTGAAAACGTATTTATTTAGTCAAGCCTTTTATCAGTAGATTTTTTCTTAGGTAAAGGAGCAGATCTGGAGGGATCATTGATATAGAGTGTTTGGTGAACCGGGAGATTTGTATGCTGTCATCCCCCCACTTTTACACGTTCACTCAGGTTTGTTGACGGTGGTGTGGTGGGTTGTCTCTTATCCCAGATATCCCTCATGTCGGTGTTACCTGCTGGTTCTCTCTTTAAGCTATGCTGCTATAGCGAGTCTTACCCGAGTCCAAACTGCGCAGTGACATTAACTTTCATACAACAATAAAGACACATAATAATCCATATCTTTCTCTTCCTGTCACCCCTCTTCTCTCTCTCTCTCTCTCTCTCTCTCTGTCTGTCGAGTTAAACATGCTCCTGAGGTTCCAGGGACCACTGTTCTTGCCCCTCTCCCCTCCGTGGCTCTTCCCACTTCATCCAGACCTGCCTCTTTACGGTGTTCTCTTTGATAGGATGCCACTCTGTGCAGCTTGGGATGGTTTCTCATCAACGCCTGGTTAGTTCCATGACATTCCAGAGTAAGAACAGGAGCTTTGAGGATGGATTTGGACGGTAGTTAATGTCAACAGACTGCTACATTGACTCTGGACTACATTTTGCTTCTGATCACCATCACTGTACCCCGCAAAATCGTATATCTGCTATCAATGGACATTCTGTGTAATCCAGATGAGGATGAGTTCCCTCTTGAGTCTGGTTCTTCTCAAGGTTTCTTCCTTATGCTAACTTAGTGCAGTGATAATGATTAAAAATGTCTCATGTAAAATTCAAGACATCTGTGTTTGTAAAATGTTTTAACCACTCATCAATTGTTTGAGGCTTATCACATTACATGAAACAACATTGACTCCTTTTTCTGAAAAAAGCTGTCTGACGGTTTACCCCCAAAGCTTAAACATGAAGGGGAGAAATTCAAAAAGAAAAACTTCCACATACTAACTTACTTTATCTAGTTCTTTGATCATTGCTGAATATTTGTGTAATAATTTTTTTATGACCAGTAAAAGCATAATAAGTATTGCCATTGTGCCAACTTTTGCCCTGGAGTAGATTTCCGACTAATTTGTCTTGTATTTATTACATTGTAGCTACTAAATATACTTTAATAGATTCATCAGGTTCCAGTCAGCAGTATTCACAAGCAGTATTCACAAAATATAAAACATACCTGGACAGTGTGCCTCACAACACCTTGGTCCTCAGTTGGACTATGTACCACAGTTTAAAAACAGATCCATACAGAGAAGGAAATGGCATTGATCTGACAACCCATTAATTGCCATCTACTTGAGAAATGGCAGAAATTTTAACAATTTGGCAGATGATACTGTGAAGGGTTTTGTTAAACAAGCCAAAGTGTTCCAGATATATTAGTAACCTTTTATAAAGTAGCCTAAAGCCTTGACTACTGAGTAATCACTGGTGGTGTTATGTAATACTCAGTAAATTAACTCTTAAGGGCACTGGAGGCCCATGCATTTCACACCTAGGCCTTCAGTAGTGTCCTACCTAAGTCCATCCACCTATTTATACCATTATAAATAGTTTCTATAGCTACGGCTATAGAAACTGTCAATATTATAGAGAAACACAGCATAACGGAGCGCTGCATCACATACAGGTATCTCATGCAGAATGAATCTCATTACTAAAGCCATAACTCAATTGACACAATTTAATAAGTATTCTTTAACTGCAGCAACAGCTGCACTGCCCAAAGACATCAACAGAAACATCAAGGCAAATTGTGGGTTTTTGTGCAAATTCTACAGAAAAGAAAGCACAAAAATTTAAATGTTTTATGGAAAACTTTTTTAATTTGGCAGACCCTTTCTCACAATCTCCAGATTTTCTTGAAAAGTCTGTCTTGCAAATAACATTGTAACTATATCTGCAACAGAATCATTTTATTTTTCTCTGTCAACCACTGTGGCATGAAAAGCTTTTCAATCCACAATATATCCAAATATATTTAAGCTTGTGCAGTTCGCTACAGATGCAGTTTGCAAGCTAATGCGCTCTCTGACCAACCAATTAAAAATACGTGAAAATGCAGACTTAAAGCCTGCTAGATGGTTTCGGAGTGGCCAACTTAAAATATGATTGGTTAAAGCAACAGCTTTACGCAACATGTACTTTAAGATTCCTTTGCTCATGGCAACACATGATGTGATAGCTGAAATCTGTTTGGATAGAAACTCCATCATAGACAGACACTTTATCTGAGAGAAAAGCTATGAAATGAAGAGAATGGACTATTGGAAAATATTTAAATACATATTCATGGACAAACATATATCAAAATGTTATCCACTGATTCTGAAAGAGGTCAAGGCAGCAGAGAAGACTAAAAGCCCGCCACTGCTTAAGGGTTGCTGTGGACATTTTGGAAATTATTTTCATGACCTAAGTTAAACGGGAAAATATGTGGAATATTGAGTAGCCATCTTTTATTAAAGAAATTGTTTTTGTTACATAGTGTTTTATAAAAAGGGATAAGGTAGTTGCCATTGTGCTGTTGTTTTCCCTATTATGTTTCCAGGGCATTTATTGCACCTGCACAAATTTGTCCTTAACGTTAGCATTTCTCGCTTGACTTATTCCCCTATCTCAGCAGCTTTAGGTGAAGTTTCAAAGCTGGCCAGGATGCTTGATCAGCATGGACAGGTCTTTGCAGTCATGAACAGGAAAGCAGACTATTTCCATGCCTATAGGTCATGCATCTACCTCTCTTGCTGCCTCCACTGCCCTTGAGAAAGAATCATTACCCAGCTAAGTGATGCAGCACCTTTTGTGTTTGGGAATAAATCAAGGTTTTAATCTGAGGGACAAAAATCTTTTTTTTTTCTTCTGCTGACACCTTGTGCTATCTGACAGCTTTCCAGCATCGGCTGTGAACTGGCTGTCAAGCACATTGAATTTCACCTTGCTCATCAAAGGAGTACAGCAGATCTATTCTCTTCTGGTGCTAATGAAGTGGATGCATAGAAAGATTACCTGTTAATAACACCCTGACAAATAATGAGGCAGTGTAGGAGACATTAGCTGATAAAATTTAAATGAGTTTTAATTTAGTGTTCCTAGAGATCACTAATCCCTCACATCCACACATTATTTAATTAATATTTTATTTTATTATTTTTTTTTTTTTTACTTTGCTGCTTAGCAACCCTTAAGACCTCAGGTCCCTGCTGATACCCATCCCTAAGCAATAAAGTAGAATATTTCTGGGTATTTCAGAGTCTTCTCATGATCTGAATCTTTTTCCTGTGTATATCACACAAAAATAGTTTAATGCTGGATAGATATCATGCATTATATATTTTTAGATTCTATTTCTCCCATGTTGCTTGTTATACAACAGAAGCCCGCTGAAATCTTTTTTATAAACAAACAATATTGAGGAAAATTGTGGTAGAATTTTAGATTAAAAAAACAAGCCTTTCAGAGATCTCTCCAGTACATACCACATACCACATCTCTGTATCATTTAAAGCTGGCTACAAATGTGATACTATAGAGAATTGTATAGGTGACTTACTGTCCTCTAATTGCCTCCATAGTTTAAGGGTGGCTATATATTAAAAAAAAATAATAAAATAAATAAAAAAATAAACTTTTTTGTGCTCTATTTGGTCTCCCACATGTCCTCTACTCAATGTTTGACACTATGTATGGCTATATAGTACACAATTTCCCAATGGAGACAAATTGCTCTTGGTTAAACGCACTAATGGACGGCAACCATGTGAACTTTCTTTGTTACTTTCTTCTCTTTCAGTCAGCCTCATCACTGTTTAGTTCCTATCCAAAAGGCAGCACGGGGCTTTTGTGGAAGAGATAAATGATGTGCACATGTCTGCCATGAACATGCCTTTAATAATAGCAATTACCTGTTCAAAAAGCCTATTTTTATATATGATTATTGTTTTGTTTTGTTTTGTTTTTTTCTTGTAAGGATCTTTTAGTGTTGATTTATTTTTCTGTCAGATGACTTTAGAAACATAGGGACTTGCTTTGAGGTCTTTCTTTAATAAAACATACAGTAAATGTTTAGTCATTAAAAAATACCAAATAAAATGAAACCGAGGGGCAATGATGTGAAAAATGGAAAAGAAATGGAAACAAATCCAGTTATATCTGGCAAAAGAAAAACAAGAATCATTATATGAAGTAAACCAGGTAATTTAAATATAGTCTCTAAACTGCATAATTGCATTAAGGAAGTATTTGCTGAGCTGCACTCTGCACTCTGCACTCAAGTTTTTGTCCAAGTTCTCTTACTGACCATGTGAAACTCTGGTTTAAGTCCTCCTAAAACATGCCACACGGTTGATTTCATATTCTGAATTGCCCCTGGGTGTAAATGTCTCTGCATGATGCCCTGCAATGTTTTGGTTTCAGGGTATATTGGATTCAGGGTGCTCCAAGGATAACAACTGGCTTGATCATGACTGTTGTCTGAATTTAAAATGCCCCAAATGGTATGTACTCTATGTATGTATGTATGTATGTATGTATGAAAAAATGTATTGTGTATCAGCCATAACAGTAAAACCACTTGCCTAATCTTCTGTAGACCCACTTGTGGCACCACAACAGGTCTGATCCATAGAGGCATGGACTCTACAAGACTATCTGGGGAATTTGGAGGCCAAGACAACAACTTTAACTCCTAACTCCTTGTCATATTCTTCAAACCACACATGAACAATTTTTGCAGTTGGGGCAGGGTGCACTATCCTGTTGAAGGAAACCACTGCCATTAGGAAAAACATTTGCTATGAAGGGGTTTGGATTTGTTTAGATAAGGAGTAGGTGTAACATCTAAAAATATCAAAGTAATGAATATTAGCAACCAAGTTTTCTTAGCAGAATATTACCCAGAGCAGTACACTGCCTCCATTGACTTGCCTTCCTCTCATAATTCCTCTAACTGCTCTTTTTCCATACAAACAATGAACATGCGACTGCTTAAATAATGTGACAGAAAACATGACTTAACAGATGTCACATTTTTCCATTGTTTCATGGTACAGATCTGGTGCTCACATGTCCATTGTAGGAGCTAGTGGTAGCTCAGTAGTAAAGGTGCTGGTTTACTGATCAGAAGGTCGGGGGTTCAACCCCCGGTATCGTCAAGCTGCCACTTTTGGGCCCTTGAGCAAGGCCCTTAACCCTCTGTGCTACAGGGCTGCCGTATTGTGTCCAACCCTGCGCTCCGACCCCAGCTTCTGAGCAAGCTGGGATATGTAAAAATACAAATTTCACTGTGCTGTAAGGCGAATGTGACAAATAAAAGCTATTCTTCTTCTTCTTCGACAAGAAACAACATGGGTACTCTGACTGGTCTATGGCCACACAGACCAATACATAGCAAGCTGCGATATACTGTGTGTTCTGACACTTTTCTGTTATTGGACCAGACTGGCAAGCCTTTGCTCCTTATGCTCATCAATCAGACTTGGCCGTCCATGACCTTGTCAGCAGTTCACGGGTTGTCTCTCTTTGGACTAATTTTGGTATGTAATGACCACTGCATATAAGGAGTATTCTATAACACCTTTTATTTTGAAGATGCTCTGAACCAGTCATATAGCCAATACAATTTTTTTCATGTCAAAGTGGCTTGGTTAGCTTTCCCATTTTTCCTTGTTCTAAAACACATCTTTAAACATTGACTGTCCGCTTGTTGCCTGAATTATCCCACTCCAAGACAGTTGCCATTATAATAAGATAATAATGTTATTTACTTCAACTGTCAGTGGTTTTAGGGTTTAAATCAATTATTTAGTTGAAATGTTTACCTTAATACCTTTAAATTCAAACAATTTAAGTTAGACTAAGCCTCACAATTAAACCGACGATGTCATTATACTGTATATAATGCTCAATTTCCTAAACACTTTGAAACAGAGAACAAAGACAATTCTGTCTTCAGGTTGTAGGAGATATCTACCATTAAGCTGAAACCTATCTTGATTAAATGCTTCGCTTTTTTATGCCTCACCTTCTTGTACTTTATTGATGGTAAGAGAAACCCCTTTGCTGAGCTCAGTTACAGCCTTATTTTATCTACAAAAAGCTAATTTAAGGGAAAATTGAAATTGATTTAAAATGAGCTGTCAAGATGATGGCATTTGAAAAGTAGGCTGTTATTAGACAGAAATGGGTGCAGTTAAAAACAAAGAATGGATCTACTCTTTTCTTCTTTGTCTCGAATGTCTTTCCTGAAGCTGAACAGAATTGCTATTGACATTTGATCTGGCATTCTCTTTTTCTTTTTCTTACACTTTTTCTTTTTCTTACACACACAAATTCTCGGTGAACCCTAATGTGCCTCCGTTTGTCACTCTTATTTTCTGAGGGTCAAGCTAAAATAGAGACATGTGAGCTTTATTTTTGTGGATATTCAAAGCGGTAGGTAAATTTCACTCTTGTTATATGCAATCAATCCGCTATAATTTAAACCAAGCAACTGTATTCCACATCTGACACCAGGCAATAAGATCAGTCAAACAATGATTTGTTATAAATGTAGTGGCAATTCAGGTGTAGCCAAAGAAAGCGTTTCAGAGAAACAGCATTTGGGCCATTGTGAATTCTAAATGTTCATGATTTTTTTTACTTCTGTACAAGACATGTTTTCCATATCCGACTGCCTTGTCAGCTTTAGACAGGCCAGTCAATCCAAGACATGCTGATGCTTGTGTCTGTAGGCTTAATAAAAAGCTATGAATTACCAAGAGACTATTTTACATGCAATGTGAGTGTTATATTATTAGAGGAGGTTTTTGAACAGATGCTTCATATGGGTTATAACAAAAAGTGTAGTTGATAATTATCAAGGATGAAGGGTGATGAAATCTCCAGGAGTTGTTGCATTGTCCTTTTTGTTACTTTGTGTTGCAGAAAGTTCTGTCATTCTCTAGTTCTGTTAAAATCTGTTTTTATTTATTTATTTTATTTTACACTTGTTTTTATATTCAAAGAACATACTTGAACTGCTTATTTGTGGAATTTTGAAGTGCTACAACAGCATATAATATTGAAATACTCCATAAGCATATTTTTTCATTTCCTCTACAATATAAAAAACAGTGTTCTGTGTATCAGCAAATACTCACTGCTGATCTGATACCAATTTACCGGTCACCTTTATTAAGTTACAAAGTATATTAGAGGTTTCATAGTAGAGCACTTTAGTGTGTTTATGTGTGGTGTGCAGTGGGTAACACTGCTGCGTCACAGTTACAGGGTTTACCAATTAAATAATGAATTCAGCTTAATCTCTGTGTGGAGTGTATGTGTATGTTCATCCCATGTTCATTTATATTTATATTTATATGTTTAACTATTAGGTTCTGCTTAAAAAATATGTAAAAAATGCAAAATCTTTTAAAAACAAATGCAAATGATTTAAATGTTTAGTAACTTCTTACTTCTGGAACATTACACATGTATATGATAGTAAAACACATTTTATTATGATATAAAACAATTGATTATTGTGCAAATGTGGATTAAGGCAGCACCATTTGTTCTTTTTCTCAGTACTGCTAGCCACATCAAATTTACTATCTTTTTCTTTTTCTTTCTCTGTTAGCTAGACAGTTTAAAACCCATTCTTTTTCTATAGCAAATGTTGCTGTGCTGGCATGTTAACATGTGAAATACTGCTTGCTTTTGACCTCTGTATGCTTATGTGTCTGTTCAGTCGCATGCTTTTTATGTAGGCTGCTTATCACTTGTCATTTACAGACATTGATTTTGATTATGTTTTTTCGTTTTTACGTTTTACTGACTCAACCTTCGTTTGGTGCTGAAAAAAATTGGTGTTACTGTTACTAAATGAGTCTATATATATATATATATATATGACCCTTAATCTGGTCTGAGGGAAAGGGGAATGTCCACTATGGATCTTACATTTACATCTATATTTAGGAGTAGCTGGGTTAGGAATTATTATTCCTACAATCAGTGTAAGGTTGAACAAGCAAGACCTTTACTCCTTAATAACATGGCATTAGTTCTTTGCCATTTGTAAAAGGCACATGTTTTATCTGCCATTTGGTCCTGCATCATCAGTGATATTTGTTACATTAGAATGACGTACAAGGCTCATATTTTTAGGTTGGCTGAGAATGTTCTTTCTGCACCCTGACATTACTGGAGTTTTAACGAGAACCCTAAAATTCAAAATGAGACACAAGCATCCAGTGCCATTCTCCTTTCCAAGTTAGTGACGCACATGCACCAGGCCATCCACACAATGTAAAAAAAAAATAAAAATGAGTCATCAGACCAGGTCACATTCTTCCATTGACCCCTGGTCCACTACTGATTCTAATGGGTACTTTGACTTTGGTCTGCAGCTATGCAGCCACATACCTTTCATATTGTCATTTTTTTGTTTGTTTGTTTTTGAGTGAAATTTTCATTCATTATACTCTTGTTATAATTCACTAAAAGATCTCAGTTGATTCTGCACTTTTTAATGGCAATCAAGAATAATTGTCCATTTGCTTTATATGTTTTATAAAGAAAATATACGCTTATATGCTTATATAATTAATGTATGGTGTCTAGGTATTGTCTAGGTGAAAATCGTTTGTAATGTTTATTGTTTACAATATAACCCAGTAACACAATGCAGACTTTTTTCTTCTTTAAGGGATTCTATAATGGAATTGTTTGTATATTATAATTTTTACCAATTATGTGTTTTAGAAAATAACATAAAGCAATGTGAAACTAACAAAGCTAGTCTATTATACATCCATTTATTTTATAATGAAACTTTTGCCAATTTTAGTTCACCACATATGAAAGTATGGACAAACCACTGTTGAATGTCAATTTTTGCTTGTGTCTGTGGTCACCTCAGGCCCCCCAATCCTGACCTAAATGGAGTGCACAAAAGCATTATTTTGTATATGTCAGAATCTTTTTCTAGCCTTCAGTGTATTTCTGTTACCATAGTGACAATGATGTGGCTTGAATTTTGTTTTGTTCAGATTCTTATCTTCATCTTTGTTCATTGACTAGTTTGAACTTCTTACAGGTCTCATCTGTATTCCGTCTATATGTAGCCTTGCAAAAGATTTTAAAGTCTTATTATTACATCTTTGTAGCCTCTTCCTTTGACCATTTGATTGGTTTTTGGCTCAATTATCTGGATTGAAGCTTTAAGATCCTTGTGTAAGTGACATTCTCTGTCCAAGCTGGTTTGAGTGTAGGGGTTGCATGACTATTTATGTTCACTAGTTATTTCAATAGGCAGCTCATGTCGGGTGTCTCTGTCATCAAACTGAAACATGTTGTACAAAAACATAATGAAGTGCATGAATATAATAAGACACATTTTGATGCTGTCCAAAAATGAGGTACATCACATACATTTCAATAGCAAATTACGGCACACTCTCTCTCTTTGATTATAAGCTACACAGTAAACAGAAAAATGACAAAATTTACTATTCAATGATGTACATATTCTTAAAATACTCACATAATTGGTGTGACGGTTGAGATGAAATAAGCAATTCTGATACTGACAGGATGCAGAGCAGAAGCTTATGTTCTTTCTTTTCTAATAGTTCTATCAACAGTGTCTGGGAGATTTAACGTAATGCTAAACTTTGTCCTCAGTAGCGTCTGAAAACATGTCTGGCTTAGCCTCTGTCAGCTGGCAAGCATCTGACTCTAATTTAGCTGAATGAGATACAGTATATGAATAGTAATGTGCAGCCCACAGACTGAATTGCTCTGTCAGAGAGTGCTGGTCACAATGGACTTCAGTCTGCCACAATGCAGTGTTTTAACACAATAAAAAAGATAGTTGTTAGGAAGTTAGAAAGTGGGTGGATATCTCATGTGTAGTGTTCCCTCTTACAAAGTGGCATGAAAGTGGCAATTATTTGCCTTTAACGTCCTACTCACGGTCTTATACAAGGTAGAATTTGTTTCAACCAGTCTGAAATACATCCAGACTAACAAATTAATTCTCATCTGCCTGGCTAGTTTTTCCAGCTACCAGCTGAATAGTTGACAGCTCCCCACGATGATGACAAGAGAATTAGCCAACCAGTAAACTAGGCTGTGCAATCTCTATTTGAATGTCTTTGTGAGTTCATCCTCATCATTTTTTTCTCTCTCAGATGCCTAATCTGTCTCCGGCTTCAGGCACATGGCACACAGGGAACCCTCCCAAAACACAGAAGGCAAAAAACTTCCATCCAATTTAACTCTCATTTTCTGCTTCATTTTCTCTCGCCTGCCAATATTTCCTGTTCATTCCATAGTCTTCATTTCCCCAGACATCTGTCTGACCCCTGTGATCCCACACACTTCACCCATCAGGGAAGGAGCTGATGCAGACGTCCAGCTGGTTCAACGTGGGTGATGTGTGAGCTGTTAGGTATAAGCAGAGGTGGTCAGGTTGCAGCAGCTGTCACTCGCTCGTTCTCTTCCTTTTCCCTGTCACAACAGAAGCAAAGTGCCAAGAGAAAAACAGCAGGGAGACAGACAGGCCACTCTTCAGGATGATCTCAGGAGTATATGTGCTGCCTGCAAGGCTTGGGTGATCCTCTCTGTGTCTCCTGTTTCGCAATTCAGCATATGACAGCTAATATATAAAAATAAATATGTAAATATGAAACGGCTTGCTATACAGAAAAAATCCACTTCATTCATTCATCTTCAGTACCTGGTCAATCCTGGTCAGGGTTTTGGTTTTGGTTTCAGAGTATAGCTCAGAAACACTATGTGTGAGGCCGAAATACACCCTGGCTGAGTCTCCAATCTGTTGCAACATTTTTGTGTGTTTTCTGTGCCATGTGTTTTTACCAGCATAACAACTTTCCTGGTACCAGTTAGCAGCCTAATTAGAAATAAAACTGAATATTAAATGCATTTGCTTGGCCTTTTTCGTATAGACTTTCTTTTTCTCTGGGCTTTTTTTTGTTGTTATTAGACATTTCCATCAGATGGCCAAAAGTTTGTGGACACCTGACAATCACACCTAATGTTTGGAATGTATCTGTATGCTGTAGAAATTGCCCTTCAATGGTATTAAAGGCCTCAAGCCACATTTATCATCACTATAGCCCTGTGAATAAAGCATAAGTACATAAACCATGGTTTGCTGAGCTTGATTTAGAAGAATAGCCCTGAGATCTCAAACCTCTAAAATGGCAACCAAATATATAGTTTGTCATGATTACTCTTGTCTCTTTAATTTAAACTATTTGCAAACAGTAACACCTACATTCAAGGACCTGTCCAGGATGTGGGTATCCAGACGTGGACTATGAGGTTGTAATGTAGACATTAATGATTCACGAAATAATAATAAAAAAAACCACCTTCATAAGCTCATCTAAATTAATATAGTGTAAATGTTTTTTAACCTTGGACATGTGAGCCCATAGAATAAGAACAAAAATGTCAGAACTGTGGTCTTTTGGTAATTAAAATCGATTCTGATTCAATGCACCAATTTGCACCAATTATCATATTCCAATTGAAACATTTAGAAAAAAAGGTATAAAAACAAAATTCATTACATTTACCCATATCCACAATATCCAATACATGGGTCAGTCAATTTACATGTTAACCCTCCCCCAGTATAAAAATTTTATTTTGCATTTTTGTAGCAACAAGCTTCATATTATAATAAAAACAAAAAATATCAGAAAGCTTGTTTGATACTTTTCTTTCATAACCGTAATAAAAGTGTAAAAATATACCCTTAATCAAAATAGCTTTCATGAAAATGGTATGTAATTCATGTATTGTATGTAATAGTATAAAGATCTAGACAATCTAGATCAGGGATGGCCAACCAGTCAGAGACCGAGAGCCACATTTTTTACTGTGTTACCGCAAAGAGCCACATCATACACATGGGCACACATGAACATCACCCATCCCTTCCTCTTACACACACACACACACACACACACACACACACACACCCCTCTGCTCAGCCAGTTTTATTGTAAATGTCACACACCAACATAATGACAGAAATTGACTCCTACAGTTCTAAGACCACAGGACAGTCATTTTCAACAATGAACACTGCACTGCCTCACACACAAAATCTGTTTAACCAAGTCCAAAAAAAAAAATATAATAATTTACAATAGCGTTTTTCTTTTACTATGCATGTTACTTAGTAGGACTTTTGGCATCCTTGCCTTGAACAATCCCCTTTAAATCTCCCTCGTATTCCGTTGTTGCCACTCGAAGCAATTCTTTCACATGGGTGTCAGTCAGAACAGATCATTGCTTTGATTTCACATGTTCCAGGGTAGAAAACACAGACTTTGTTTGTGTTTTTTTTATGTGCGTGTTCACTTCACTTGAGTTCAATACGGTATTTTCGTCAAATGCGCATGTGTGTGAGATGAATATACCGCAGGGGTGGGCAATTAATTTTTACAAGGGGCCACATGAGAAACCTGAATTGTGTCAGAGGGCCACACCAACGATAATATTTTAGCGATGCACCGAAATGAAAATTCAATTCAAAGGCAATGAAATCCATAATTTTTTTGTGTTATGCCTTTTGCCTTGGCACCATCACTGGAAAACTTTTTTGCCTTTTCTAAAACGTCCGCTACAGACGGAGTGCGCATGCTCGGATTGACTTTACTTTTCTGTGCCGCGTTCTCATAATTAGGATGGCAATCGGGATGTTTGTCTTAAAATGTCAGCATTGCATGCTTTGCAAATCTCTATCCGCACACCACAGACATGTTGTCTGTTATCCAGATAACCGTGTGCTGGCTGCGCTTTTTTATTGCGTCATTACAATTGTGTTTCTGCCGTGTTGTTTCGGTGATTTAGGTATTCCGGCTGGAAATTTTCGGTGCATCCCTGTCATTTATGATTGGCCTCACGCAGGCCGGACAGGGACATACAAAGAGCCGGATTTGGCCCAGGTCTGATATACCGCAAAGTTTCCCAGTAGGGGCACGCTCATTTAAGTCTTAAAAATACCGTATTGAACTCAAGCGAAGCGAACACACACATTAAAAAACAAACAAACACAAACTTCGATATGAACGTAAGAGCCGCATGAAACCAGCCAAAGAGCCGCATGTGGCTTGCGAGCCGCGGGTTGGCCACCCCTGATCTAGATGAACACAAAACTAATGTACAGTAAATACATTAACTTTGTAATAATCTTATACATTTAGCTCATATACACTGCTGTTTGTCTCATAAATACAAATATTCTTGACGATTAAAAGTGAGGTTACCGAATGCATGTCTTCTTCCATTTATGTTTCATTTAGCATACATTCAGCCTGAATATTTTGTGCTAAAATGTAAATTTTTTTACTGCCTGTTAAAATTTTCGAAATGTTGGTACCTCTACGGTCCATGAACCATAATGTTCTGTTATTTATCCATCATGAATTATGGAGACACTTGTCATAATTTATTTTTCAGGCCTTTAAAGATGATGAAAGCTTCTTAAATGTTCTCATGCTGTGTTCGCATATCAAATTCTAAAATATGCAAAGGGCCTGAAATGGTGGAAATTGCAGATAAATAATTCATAGGTCTGGTTCTGACAAAACCGGTGGACTTCATTTCATCAGTGTCTTTTTTGCAGGGTGCAAGAGGTATTATCAAGGACATCTCCAATCACCAACTTAGACTGTTTGCATGTCTTTCATCAGAGAAGTACGGTGGCCGAGAAGTGCAAAACACATTAACAAATCCGAAAACAAAATAACAAATGCAAAAACAAAACAACAAATCCGAAAATAAAATAACAAACGCAAAAACAAAATAACAAATGCAAAAAACAAATGAACAAATCCAAAAACAAATGAACAAATCCGAAAACACAACGACAAGTCAGACAAACCGGAAAAGGTAGGTATAGTTTGTGAATAGAAACTTACCAATCATTGGACAAGACACCTGTCATTCACCTGTATATCTTGACTGACAGGTGTGTTGTCCAATGATCTGTAAGTTTCCATTCACAAACTATACCTACCTTTTCCAGTTTGTCTGTCAATCAAAATACACAGGAAGTATGAAATCTTATAACTTTGTTTCTTGTACATGTGTAAAGTTCTCCGTGTACTTTCAACTATTTTTTATTATTTCGATTAGTGCACCTTTAAATATAAGAAAATAACAGAAGTAAACATTGGCAAGCAAGGAGAAGATGGAATTAATTCAAAGCTACTTTGGGGAAAGACATTCATATGCAGTGATGGAGAATCTGCAGTATATCATGACATAAAGATTAGTTTTTACACTTTTACACATACGTTCCAACTTTCTCCTGCCGCAGACTGTATTACATTATCTTTGGACTTGTAATGAACAATAAGAAAGACGACTTTCTTGTTAATAATTTACTTCTGATGGGAAAATTTTATATACAAAATCAAAATAAGTGAAACCAACGTTGTTGTTTTTTTTTTTTTGCATTTTATAATGAGTTTATTTCTTTCACAAACGCCCTAAAAGTGATTAAAAGGTAAAATGCACTGAATCTTTTGTCCTTTATAGAAAAATATAATTTACAGAATAAACCATAGCCCTGTTTATTTATTTATTTATTTTTTACTTTTTTTACTTTAATTTTATTATTATTATAAATTTTATTTATTTATTTATCTATTTTTTCCCTCTTTCCCCTAAATATATGTGTATATATTTGAATTTTCATGCACTCATTACATTACCATTTGTAATGTAAATTGTACTTGTTATTGCCATGTTGCTTGTATATGGTTAATTGCTTAATAAAAAAAAACCTAAATACATAAATAAATAAATGGATAGATAGATAGATAGATAGATAGATAGATAGATAGATAGATAGATAGATAGATAGATAGATAGATAGATAGATAGATAGATAGATAAATAGGAAAAAAAAGACTGTTGTACTTCGTGTATATCCTGACTGACAGGTGTCTTGTCCAATGATCTGTAAATTCTTATTCAAAAACTATACCTACCTTTTCCGGTTTGTCTTTGTCGTTGTGTTTTCGGATTTGTTAATGTGTTTCGTGCAACGATTCAGACAAACCGTTTTTTTGTTGTTTTGTTTTGCATTTGTTGTTTTGCACTTCTCGGCCCCCGTAGTGAAGATATTACAAAAAAAGTTTGCACTTTCACACAAAAAGACTAATGACAGTTTTTTTTTTTTGTGGCTGTACTGATTCCTTGCTGCTGCCTAATAAATAAATGCTTGCACTTGTAACAAAACTATTGTTTTATATTATATTGTTATTTGCACATTATTCCTATTTGCCAACTAATCAACCCCAAACTAACCTTAGCTTCTTTAGGCCAGTGAAAGTTCAACTCAAGTTGTTTTAAAGAAAAGTAAAGAATGACAGTGAGACAGTTTGCATAAATAATGGATATGTGACTTATAGAAGAAGGCAAAATGCTTATTGTCCAATCATGTGGATCCGTTGATACATGATGTCATCGTGTGGAGTTAAAATTCCTCCTATCCCACTCTCTGTAATCTTTGTGGAAGGAAAACAAAATGGATTTTTAAGTCAAGGTGTATTTCCTGTCATAGTTTGGCATGCAGGAGTGTCGGCTTAAACACTACACATATTATTACTGATGGCCCAATGTAAACAGTCAGAGTGCAACCACCACCTGCAGCTTTCATACCTGCAGTGGGTTTATATGTGTGTTACTTTCGAACATTTTTCTTACTCTTTTTGGTATTTCAGATCTGTCACTGTAAGAGTAGAGTGTTAATGGTTCATTGCAGCAGAACCCATAACTGTGCAAAAAGCTTCAGAGTGGTGGTACACTACCTAAATGAATTACTGTCTAATTTTAAGATGCAGCGAGGGCAGAAGTGTATAACTTAACTACTCTAAAATTAGATAAAAGATTTGCATCTTAAATAGCATATAGACGATGCCCTAATCCTTGGTGAGAATTTACACAAAGAACCTTCTTATTAGTAATCCAATTTCTTTACTGCTAAGATAAGTAACAAGTAAACAAATGCATATAAAAAGCAGACCAGGCAACCCTGCAAACATTTAGAACAATTCTACAAACAGCACAGAAACTGATTTATGTTTTTTCATTGAATCACAAAAGTGATTTAAGCACAAACCTACCCGCAATCAATGTAATCTAAAGTAATTGTTAAAGTGATGCCAAAAGTGAGCAGGAACTGCACTCCATCCATGGCGAGTGGGTGGAGACACAACACATACGAAAGGTGCATGTATTTCTGAAATGACATTCTCAGGAAAGAGACTCCAGCAGTAACCAGAGCAGAATAAAGTGCTTAGATGAATAAAGAAACAAGTGACTTCACTTATATGCAATATTCATATGGTTACGTGGCACATGACACATGAATTGTTGATGACAACTGACATGAAACTCCATATATTTTTAAAAGGCTCATTCAAAGGCTCACTTGCGAGCTCTGTACTGGTTGAATCTGATGTCAAATTAATGCAATACCTGATTCAAGTGACCACTGACTTTGTAGCTCAGAGTACTTCTGATATGTCAAAATCAGCCAGGGTGGTGTGCCATAGTGTAGTTAAGTTAAAAAAAGCTCCACTGTACTTGGCATATGATGGCAAGAATTTTCATCACAAGACATTGTATAACATTATTTCATTGCAAACATGTTGACATTTACCATAACAAGGTTACGCAGTTTCTCATTTCTGAGATTACTTATTTTTTAATCTCCTAGGTATGGTTTATGTTTCTGCATCGAACTACTTTGAGCTGAAATGTGCGATGGAGTCTATTACAAAAAAATCTATAAATAAAAGCTCACAACAGAAAGTGATGAAAAAACTTTCTAAAAATATCAGCCCTATTTACACTCTTAGTTTCTTGGTGTCTGTTATAAATTGTCTTTATTCCAGATAGCTGTAAATTAACAATTTAATAAATAAACATTTTTTTAACCACATTTTCTGTTTGCTTCACAGAGTAATATACTTACCTTATTGTATGATAGATTTGTTTACAGACATCTATAGTCAGCACAAATATAGTGAGCTTCATACCGACTGGTTCAGTTATTATAATGGACAATTTACTTCTGTATGGTCTAATACTCTTCTATTAAAGACACAATATAGATGATATTGCGATTCAATTATAAAAAAATCATTATTTATTAACTGTATAAACTGGAGCCTTTCTTTCTTTCTTTCTTTCTTTCTTTCTTTCTTTCTTTCTTTCTTTCTTTCTTTCTTTCTTTCTTTCTTTCTTTCTTTCTTTCTTTCTTTCTCACAGCCATTATTTTTCTGGAAGCAAAGTTACACCTCTGTTGCCTGTTGTTCATTATATGCTGTAACTGTAGCTGGAACTCCCCATTTGTTTTGTACTCTAGGACTTCTTTTTTTTTTTATTCCTGTTATTTCTGGTTTGGTACTGTACATGTATGTAAGCTCATATTTCTTTGCATGTATGAAGGTAAACCAACAATTGTAGAAATATAATCCAGACCTCACTCAAATTTTAGTTTTTGAATTTTATAGGAAAGACCTAAATTTCGGGAGGTAATAAAAACATAATTGAATGCTACTCTTATGCAAGTGTCATGTAGCTTTATGAACATCAAGGGAAGTGGTAGTGGTTAAGTCAGTGGTTAAATTGTTGGACTTCTAATGAGAATGTCCCAGCACCACCATGCATTTGAGCAAGTCACTTAACCCTCCTCTGCTTAATTTATATTTGAGATTGCTACATATACAAATGTTTGCCATGTGAAATAAATGTATAATTGATTAAAATTGACACATTCAGTTGCTGTCCATGATAAAATGCTGTATGTTTTTTGAATAGTGAATGAAGATTGGGCACTATAATGACATGTAACAGTTTTTTTTACACATATAAACTTGAGCAAGTTGAAAGATGCAGTAACCTGACCACTTTACATATGCATTTTTTTGTATGGAGGCATCTTTTTTATCCTGGATTTATACACCCATCTATTTGAACTGACTGGGGATAGAAAGTCAAGTCAAGTCAAGTCAAGTCAAGTCAAGTCAAGTCAAGTTTATTTCTATAGTGCTTTTCACAACAGACATTGTTTTAAAGCAGCTTTACAGAATTTTTAGAATTAAGGTGAATGGTGTGTATTTTATCTCTAATGAGCAGCCATGGTGACTGTGGCAAGGAAAAACTCCCTTAGATGTTATGAGGAAGAAACCTTGAGAGGAGCATTGTCCTCGTTAATTTGGCTAATTTTAAAAACACATTTCAAGTTTTTGCATTCAGCATTTTAGTCAATTTTGCTCAGTGTTTCACATTCACCATCAATGTTTTCACACTGTTTTGTAGACTTTGTAAACAAAGCTGCTCAACAATAAATGACTTATTTTTTTGTCATGTGATATCATTTGACCATTTATCTCAGAACGATGGATGATGTACAGCAGTTTTTGTGTCTGATGTCAAGTTTGATGGCATTGTGAAAGCCATGCCAAAGCTTCCTTTATTTTCACGTGCTGTATAGGGATATGAGCATTTTCAAACGTTTCATTGTGGACTGACAAATCTTTGAAAAACTTAGACAGAAAGTGGTTTAAAACTAAATAAAGTTTTCAGATTTCTCCAAAATTAATGTGGACATAATCAAAGTCAGTCTGTACTGCTGGAGGCAGCATAAGAATGTCCGTGGCTGTTGCATCGCCTGTAAATTTATAGTGAAAATAATGTCACACTAATTGAAAAATATAGGTCATGTGAATGTGTGATAAGGAAAGAGAAAAGGGAATAGTGTGTAGTTTTTATGTTTGCTGGAGATAGTACTCAGAGTGTGTATGGATTTGAGAGAGATATTTTCTCCTCCTCATCCGTATTCATTGGTATGCTGCTCAATGAGCACATTTTCCTGAGCCATTGATGACTCAATGAATAATGGATGCAAACAGCTCGATAAAACATTTGGCTCAGTTTGGACCAGGTATGGTTTCAGCGCTGAGAGGTCTTGAGCAGTGTCAAAACTCATTCACCTTAACAGGAAAGAGCGTCTTCAATAAATATGCCTTTACTCGAAATGTCAGACAGGTAGAATTTTTAAGCTCTGATCAATATATTCAAAATCGTTATGTGCCATTTAATCAGGCGAAATAAGAGTGCTTTCTGAGATTACTCAGAAAGGCTTGTGGGGCTTTAGGTTATTGGTAATAAAGTGTTAATGTGCTTTCTGACCTAATAAAAAATACTATGAGATCATAGATTGATGATAATGATGATGAACATAGAGTTGCTTTATAGGTTGTAAACTATAACTCTGGCTATTTTTTGCACGTTGAATGAATGCAAGACTTCCAACATTAATTATATCTGAAGTTGTTAAGGGTACCAAAAACTATCCAGAATGTAGAAGATCATTTTTATTCATTGTGTTGTGATGGCCAGGATTCAGTATTTCATGGATTTGGACTACACTAATAAGCTCACACTGCAACATGACATTTTAGCAAAAGAAAATATCTTCAATAAAGGAAAATGTATCTAATATTTGTAATGCTTGCAAAATATGACCATTAAGTCTATTTCTAGACCTCTTATATAAGCTTATACTTTGCTTTGCAGTGCATGTTTTGCTCTTTTCTTATTTTAAACCAATTTATATTGTCTCTAAGCTAGCAGTGTGCTATGGCCCAGTTGAAAATACATAAAATGCACATTAAAAGCCAGCTAAAATATTTGACTCTTCCAGCCTTAATGGTTTGCTTGATTTCCTAGAATATGAGGAACTGACTTACGGTTGAAATGTGCTCGCTGTTTACCAAAACATTCAAGCTGATTCCAGTTCACTGGTTCTACAAGTGATGCGTGTGTGTGTGTGTGTGTGTGTGTGTGTGTCTGTGTGTCTGTGTGTGTGTATAAGTTTGTCTGTGTGTGTGTGTGTGTGTGTGTGTGTGAGGCTATTTCTTCTTTCAGATAAAGTAAGCATAATGTTTTATTCATCATCTGGTCCCTACTTTTGGCGTTCTTTTGCCTATACACCCCACTGCTGTGACAGCAGAGGAAACTAGTGCACTCAGAGCTGTGTATGCAGACAACAAATATATGAATTTACATTCTTTCTATTTTTCTCTCATTTGCACTAGCGCACACATACAGAGAAAGAGAAACATACAATACATTTATTTTTTCCCTGTCATAATTTTCCTCTAGTAAATAAGATGATTGGTGGTATATTGATTTTCCATCATAATGCACTTTCCAAGGCATAGTATATCAAGATCTGTTTTTGTGTGTGTGTTTTCTTATGGTTACTGATGTAAGGGTTAGTTTAAAGTCACATTAATTAAATGCATTAATAATTATAGGAAGGTGAAATGAAAGGTCCTCCCAAGGTTAAGAGTGTCACGTGGAGGCACATTCAGGTTTACACTCACAGTATGGTCTATCCACTTTGTATGTAGTAAAGAAAGTAAGGAAGGAACACAATAGATTGCAAGCATAAAAAAACAGACTGTGAGTCAGATACCTCCTGCCATAGTGAAATTTTCTTCTCCAATTTTCTCCTCACTAGAACCCAGTGCTGCACACTAGGAAATGCGAACACAATAAAAAAAAAATCCCAGAATGAGAATAAAGTTGGCCATAGATGTGCGCTTTACACTGGAAGCTTTTTGTATACAGTATTTGATTGTATAATATGCTGTCTTCTTTAGGGTTATTTTCTTGCATTTTTTTGTATTTTATTGTCTTTTGCTTCTACATTACTTAAGAACACTATGTTTTTAGAAACAAAAACTCTAATGCTGTATATATCAATATTTGAACAAGCATATGGCAAATCAACATAAGAAAAACAGTTTAAGAATTATTCATAAGCGACATGACTAAGGTCATTAAAACACCATTATGATTGAAAACATGTGGCCTGGTAAGTATTTGCTATAGACTCAAGGTTTCAGTTTGTTTGCAATGTATTTTACAGTACAGTATGTAACTAGTAATTAATAGGTAGGCTCGTAGCAAGTAGCTAGTAATAATAAAAATGTATGCAATAAATATCAGGTAATAAGCTAGTATGCAATGAAGAACTGTTGTAAATTACTCGTATGTAGTATACAAGAATTTGTCAATTATACCTGTTTCCATGTACATACCAAACAGATTTTTACTGCATATTCATGTGAATAGTACCTTATGCAAAGATTTCTATTTTTAATCATAATGCAACAAAGAATAAATTACCAAAAACGAAGAATAATTTATGTTTACTTAACAAGTGCACTATATTTATAATCCTATTACAATTAAATTAACATATACATATTGAAATTATCTTTTGCCATTTTTTAAAACAAAAGCTAAAAAAACATGTTATAGAAGAGTGGGTTCACACTTAAAACTGAGTAAAATTGCTAGTATTTGTTCACATGTGTGTGTAATAAATTCTACTTTCTCCACAAGATGATGTCAAAAAGAAGTGTCTCCTTCTCCTTTACATGACCAGATTATATAGGGTTATGCAGGGTTAGTGATTTACGTGTATAATTAAAATTTTCTGTTAGATGTAGAACTGGTTAAGCATGAAATATAGCCGTAGCAAGCCATCAGGGCAAGCAATGACTTCTTTACTGACCTAAACTTTACCAGAATCATTGACCTATGTTTTAAAATATATTTGTCCATGAATATGTATAAAATTATTCCCAATAGTCCATTCTCTTCAATATCATTTTTCTCAGGTGCTCTGCTGCTTCTGTGCCACAGAATGAAACTTTACGATGGAGTTTCTATCCAATCAGATTTCAGCCATTACATTAGCACAGTAGTCAGAGCTAGCAAACCGCATATGTAGCATTTATGTAGAATTTAAGAAAATTGATTCTGTAGAAAACTATAACTTTGCCTTTATTTTAAATCCCCAGGAAAACCGTAATGCACAAAAAAATAAATAAATAAATAAATGCAAAGAACATCCGGGGTCATTTGATGAGGTTAATATGCTTCTGCTAGATATAATGTATGCAGGCAGTGCAGCTGCAGTGAAAGGAGACTTGTTAAATTGTTTTTAATAGGTTTCTTGTTTTAGTTATGACATTCATTCTCACTGCATAAAATACCTGTCTGTAATGCAGGGCTCTGTTATATGTATGTATGTTACTGTATGTTATTGATGGTTTCTACATCTGTGCTTCAAAAATATTGGCATTAAGATGTGTAATGGTTCATGTAGGACATTAATGATTACCGTCTCAAGGTTACGAACGTAACCCTAGTTCCCGAGGAGCGAGGCGCTGCGTCGAACGCTATGGGAACGCCCCTGCGTGACCACGCCTGAACCACGTGTGAAATCTAGCCAATAGGCAAGCCGTGACGTCATAGACAGGCGACGTCGCGTAAACCAGGAAGCTACAAGATGGCTGTGCGGTGGTAGCGACATTAGCTTCTGCAAAGAGAGAAGGTAAGCGCCGCAGGGATGCAGGGAGTGTGGCATGGAGACGCAGCGCCTCGTTCCTCGGGGAACTAGGGTTACGTCAGAACCTTGAGACGTTCCCCTTCAGGAACTCGAGCTGCGTCGAAACGCTATGGGAACGAGTGTCCAATCACGCCACACTGACCAGACCCTGCCAAAGAGTGAGGGCCTCGGCACCAGCACGTAGGACAGAGGAGCCCGGGGTGGCTCCGAGGTCGAGGCCATAGAACCTGACAAAGGTCAGCGGGGTGGACCAACCCGCAGCGTCACAGACGTCCACAGCCTCCGGGCGCCGCGGAGGAAACGTGTCACCAATGGGACCTACCCAGCGAACACGGAAACCCTCAGGGTCGAAGGGTTAACCCTGCGGCAAACTGTACCTGCAAAACACCAGAACTGAACCGACCGGCAGTCATCTGGGTCCAAGTCATGGTGCTCACACCGTGACGCGAACAGTCGCCATCGTGCGGCATACGACCTCCTCATGGAGGGAGCTCTGGAGTGGAGAGGGGCCTCTACTACCTCGGTAGAGAGAACAGCCGCTACAAACTGTGTCCCCTCAGGGGCCACAGGCTCCACAACACCGGGCGGGGGTGAACCAGGGTTCCGCCCGCCAACCAGGTGCTACCCGGAGGAGACAGACTCCCTACCGGCAAAACTTTCCCAGAACTCCCGAGAGCAGCGCAATCGGGGAAAGGCGTACAGGCGTAGCCTCCCACGGCAGCCACTGTCTCGACAGGGCGTCTGCTCAGGCATCCAACCGTCCCGGGATGTAACCGGCTCTAAATGAGAGGAGTTCGTCCCGGGACCACAAGAACCCCTGCGCCCGTTGCTCGCAAGGGCGAGACCGGAGGTCCCCCCGGTGGACGATGTACGAGACCACCGCAGCATTGTCCGAGCGGACCAACACATAGCGATCTCTAAGGACTGGGAGAAAGAGTTGTAACTCCAACAACACTGCCAGCACCTCCCGGCAACCTATGTGCCACAAGAGACGCGGGCCGCTCCACAGACCCTGGGAGGAGTGGCCACTCATGACCGCTCCCCACACCGTGATGGAAGCGCCCGTCGTTAGCGTTACGCGACGACAAGGAGTCCCTAAAACGGGGCCTCGGGACAGAACGTAAGGTTCTACCATGCAACCAAGGCTCGTGGGCACACCGTAAGACCTTGATGTGATGACACAGACTCCCTCAGGGGGAGAACCTACTGCCCCGGAGCCACCACTGAGGGGCCACATGCGGACACTGCCGACATGAGACCCAGCAGCCTCTGGAACTGCCTCACAGTGACCAGGCGGCCTGCCCCTACCCTCCTGACTGCAGTGAGGATGACTACAAACCGGGCGGGAGACAACCGTGCCCGCAACTCGGCCGAGTCCCACACCACGCCGAGAAAGTGGCCCTCCGCGCTGGGAAAGTACACACAACCCGCGTCCCAGTCCGAACCCCAGTACCTTCATGCAGGCGGAACAGCACCTCAATGTCAAACCGCCAGGTGGTCTAACGAGCCACCATCAACCAATCGCTGATATAATACAGAACGCGGATGCCCTGAAGCCGCAGCGGGGTCAGTGCTGCGCTCACGCACTCTGTGAAGGCACGGGTGAGGCGCTAGGCCGCACGGAAGGACCGATATTGGTAAGCTTTGCCCGAAAGCAACCTCAGGAACCTCCGTGCGGTGAAGGACGGCTGCATGGGAGCATGCAACCTCCAGATCTAGCGTATGACAAATCAGTCCTTGGACATGACCTGAGACACGACCTCTCTAAACGAGAAACCTGAACCCGAGCCCCAAAAGTGAGTGGTTCAAGTAGCAGAGATCCAGAATGGGACGCAACCCACCGTCCTTCTTCGAACAACGGCACGGGCCGTAGCAGCCTGACTCGCAAACTGAGGGGGGAACCACCTCAATGGCCCCTTTCCCCAGGAGTGTGCGCACTCCCTGTTCCAGGACCAGGGCCTGCACGGGTCCCGCCAGGCGGGACACACCCGTCGAGCCGGGAGGAGAAGATGCGAACCGAATCGCGCAACCCTTCTTCACAGTACGCAGGACCCCCGAGAGACTCCAGGCAGCCCTAAGACTGACAGAAAGTCTCCACAGGGAGAACCAACCCCTCGGGGCTGGCCCCCGACCCACTCAGAGCGGCTGGAGCGGTGCTCTGCAGCCGACCACACCTCCTGAGAGGTGGCGGAACCCCCCCCGTCCGCAGCGATCACGCGGGCGGAATACAGGAGCAAACCGCTGGAGAAGCTGCGCCCTGAACACGACCCGTGGCAGGGCTAACAGACAGTCCTCCTGAACCCAAACGGCAGGAGCAGCGTACTGCGGCCGTTGAAGCCTCCTGAGAGGCGGCGGAACCCCCCGTCCGCAGCGATCATACGGGCGGAATACTGGGAGCAAACCGCTGGAGAAGCTGCGCCCTGAACACGACCTGTGGCAGGGCTAACAGACAGACCTCCTGAACCCGAACGGCAGGAGCAGCGTGCTGCGGCCGTGAAGCCCCTGAGAGGCGGCGGATGACACCCATCCGCAACGAACTGTCGGCGGAAATAAGGGAGTTAACCGCTAGAGGGAGGCAGCGTCCCGAACACCCTGTGGCAGGGCCGACAGACCGGCCTCCGGCGGTGCCAGGGAGGACGAGCACCGTAGCATGAGGTGCGCACCGCCTCAAAATGCAAGCCATCAGGCCTACGCACCATAGCCCGTTCACCAGAGGCGAGGACGACCCTCAGGCCGTCCAGCCCCTCCTCGGGCCTAGAGAGTCGCCAGGGGCCCCTAGGACCGCCCCGCGGAGTCGGGTGGCAACACTCTCTCACCGGGCCATCTCGCTGTGCCTGGACGTACCAGGGCGCGGCTGCCGCTGAGCAGCTCCATCGGAGCAGCGAGGAACTACCACTGAAACGCCACCGCGGCCTCCTGAACCCGCCAGCAATCACCCTTACCCACAGCGTCACCAGGTCAGGCCAGGAGGGACACCATGACGCCAGAAGGAAGCTCGCATCATCCCCCATAGCAGGCCAGCCTGGTATGCCTGCAACACACTCATCGTGTGGAAGCAACCTGTAGCCTGACCTGCCGCGCAGCGCTACCCACCAGAGCCAAGCGGCGCTTCGTAGGCAAACCGATAGCCGTCACAGACGCAACACTCGGGGAGAGATAGCTAGCTAGCATCTCCACCACAAGCGTCCCGTAGCCGCGCCACGCAGATCCAATAACATTCGCGCACAGCGAAAGAACATCGGAAAAGCATGCGCGTCCACGGGCCTCCCAGGACCCAGACACCTCGGTGCGCAGATCAGGGGAGGCGCTGAGGCTGTGACACAGTGCAGGAAACGCACAACCAGCTCACTGGCGCGCTGCTCCTGCCACACGACCGGCCAAGCTAATCCAGCTCGGACCGGCCCGTGCCACGACCACAAGGAGCTCCATATACAGCACAGGCTGTGAGGAGTCCGCAGGCTCGCCAGCATCCACCAGCTCAACCTCCTCGGAGAGAGACATGTAATGCTGCGCCCGCACCGGGAGAAGAAGCAGCCGCCAGGCATGCTTCCCTAATTTCGAAATTTCATCCACCTCGGAGGAAGAATACGGAGCACCGCGTCACACACACCGGAAAAGAACCGATACCAAACGAGCGCTCTCCCGGGGCAGGAGCTCGGCTAGCAGCCGGGGCGCATAGCCACACGGCTAAAGCTAACAGCCGATACCATCGAGCCAAAGCCTCGAGGGAGAGCGCTCACCTCGGAGAGCGCTCTCTGAAATTCTCCCACCTCGGAGGAAGAATACGGAGCACCGCGAACGCACCGGGGGAAGAACCGTTACCAAACGAGCGCAATCCCGGGGGCAGGAGCTCGGCTAGCAGCCGGAGCGCATAGCCACACGGCTAAAGCTAACAGCCGATACCATCGAGCCAAAGCCTCGAGGAGAGCGCTCACCTCGGAGAGCGCTCTCTGAAATTCTCCACCTCGGAGGAAGAATACGGAGCACCGCGAACGCACGGGGAAGAACCGTTACCAAGCAGCGCAATCCCGGGGGCAGGAGCTCGGCTAGCAGCCGGGAGCGCATAGCCACGGCTAAATGCTAACAGCCGATACCATCGAGAGCCAAAGCCGCGAGGAAGAGCGCTCACCTCGGAGAGCGCTCCCCGAAATTCACCCACCTCGGAGGAAGAATACGGAGCACCGCGAACGCACCGGGGGAAGAACCGTTTCCAAACGAGCGCAAACCCCGGGGAACGGGAGCTCGCCTCGCAGCCGGGAGCGCATAGCCGCACGGCTAAAATGCTAACAACCGATACCCTCGAGAGCCGACTAAGCACGCTCCTAAGCTAAGCAAACAACACATCGGCTGCGTGTCACCCCCCCCGAAATGAATCGGGGCAAGCAGGAGACACGCAGACGGAATTTTGCCTGCATATAAGCTCATGACTGCACAGATAACACACTCAAAGCGCTTACCTGAACGAGCAGAAGCTAATGTCGCTACCACCGCACAGCCATCTTGTAGCTTCCTGGTTTACGCGACGTCGCCTGTCTATGACGTCACGGCTTGCCTATTGGCTAGATTTCACACGTGGTTCAGAGCGTGGTCACGCAGGGGCGTTCCCATAGCGTTTCGACGCAGCTCGAGTTCCTGAAGGGGAACTACGTGTGATACACATGACTCACCACTGAAATACAGGCTAGTTGTTGCCCCCTTTTTTCACTAACTACATCATAAACATGTTCAATATTCAAAAAGTTAATTGTATATGTAAAAATATTGTCTATTTCTAGTTAGAGTTTGAATACAACAGAGATGAATTGTCATTAGGTAGTATGCATAACATTTTATTTCCATATTTTTACAAATGACACACTATTTAATGGCATATGGTAGCATTTGTAAGTGTTAGTTTGTATGTAACAGAAAATATTTTTTAATTAATGCATACTGATTACTTACAAATCCAACTAATGAATTCCAGCCCATAGCTCTTTTTTCCCTATTCATTACCAGTTACTTACTATTAAATAAAGTATACATTTTACAATATGTTTTCATTTTTTGAACTACATCAGAATTTAAGGTTTATTTGTCTTGGGATGCTCAAATTCTTTGCAAAGAAACTGTTTACTAGTTCTAATTGGCTTTGTAGTATTGTACTGAACTGAATTTTATGCCAGGAAATTCTTTTTCATTGTCTCACCAATATTGACTTGGCATTGTTATTGCTGCAATTAAACAAATCAACTGGTCTTTGTCTTTTTTTATTTTTGGAAACAGTCCACAAACCTAATTCCCATTCTCTGAGAACTCCAACAACCAGAATCCTTAGCCAACAGCAGCATCCACTTTCCATTTCATTTGATCTGAATACTGATTCATCTAACTTTTGATGGTTTTGGAAGCTATTTTCTACTAATTATTTAATTAATCTAGCTTTTTCTTCCCCCCCAAGTAAATCTCTAGCATTCAGTGTGTGTCTAACAGAAAATTTAAACATCTATGGGGAGATGGCAGGTGCTGAGAGCTTGTCTGTAGCTGTGGCTAAGCAGGGCCAATTACTGGACCTGCAACAGCAACAGCTCACGTCCAATGGAGCCATGCTGATGGAGGGTTCTTGCAAAACTCAATAGCTCACCTGCCTCACCCCTATACTGACAGTTCGAGACAGTCCATCCTCCCTAATCATGAGCATGCCAGCCTGCTATCATCTCACTTCAGCTTGGTAACCACTCTGACAAGTATGACAGTGATCTTTCCCAATTTCAAGAGTTTTTGTTAAAAAGGTTTGATGTATTTCACTCATCAAACCATGAAATTTAATTGGGCACATGTAGGCCTAATTATATTACTTTTAACAGGTAAAGCAAGTTACATTGAATTTTGACATTTGAAATGAAAAAGTAACTTCCAATTATAAACTTTTCCTGATTTTTTTTTAATAGTCTTCATTCCAAATAGAGTTTAACTACAAGCAGTAGTTTATATATATATAAACTCCACTTACAGTAGCTTAACTTTGTGATCGCACTAAGCAAGTGATTGCACAAAAATCATCATGTGTTAGCTATGTTTGCAGATATTTTGATTCAAATTTTTACAATTACAAAAAACTAAAATTACTTGTCATTCTAATCATTCTGGTAATCATATGAAATGTGAAAGCAAACCTACAATTATAAGCCTCTCTTAAGCTCATAATTAGTCTTGAGGGCTCATGTACTTATATACGTATTTGGGTCAAATGTAAGAATAAAAACTAGAACTCAACTCTTAGCCCACAGGTATTAGTAGGAGAATATGGCTATTGTTATATACCATTGTATACAATACATTGTATTGCTATTGTTATGTCTGTGTCCATACTAAGATTCCAAAAAGAAAATGTAAGCAAACATCATCTACTGCCTAAACCTGAAGCACTATGCCCAAAATATTAGTGGTACAAGGTTATTTGCACCTTTATAGAGCAGCTGAACAGGAAATAAATGCAAACAAATATTCTACTTATTTGCCACTGTAATTGATGGTTCCTCGTTAATTGATGTTGATCATCTGTAATGTTTGATTTGTCAAAGTCAGAACATTTTAAATATGTTTCAAGGAATGCAGGCAATGATTATGTGTAGCCATTTGGTACACACATAAGCAATTTTAAAATTTGTAAGTTCTCTTTTTTGAGCATAGGGCAGAATTTGCTTGCTTTGTTGCCTGAGCTACAGCATCATTGCACTGTTATGTCCATTAACAAAGAAGACACAATATGATTATATAAGATACAAATAATAAATGACCTGTATAATTTTAATCACTACATAAGCAGTTAGATTTATTTTTACAGCATTGGACAGACACCTTTATCCAGATCGGATAACAATTAGCTCATTTCACCTTCACCATCACCTTCTGATCAGAAGTCCTATGTATTGATGACTGTAAGCATATAATAGACATAAAAACTTAAACTCAGAACAATTGAGAAGTTGGCACAATCAGTGAATCAGTGGAAGCAGAGGGAGGCCAAGAAGACCCCAAAGATCAACGTTTTAGAACTTCAGAGTTTAGCTGTAATTAAGGTTGTCAAGTTTAGACACTGTATTCATAATAACAAGCTTTTTGGCAGACACAAATGCATTCATCCTGAGAGCAATTTAGCAAAAATAATCAGAACTACATTTGGAATTCTGTTGCTGTCAGAACAAAATCAAACATTTATTCCAAATCATTTACAGTAGACATGTTTTGTTAAAAGAAAAAGTCATCTGATCCACATGGTAGTATAGGGTGGCAATCACTGACGCTTTGGCTGTGTTAAGGCCTATGAAGATCCACTCTATCATTGTATTGTAAATTATCAGAATGTTCTAACCCCAAACCTCTAATAGGAAGTTTAGTGCATGGCAGTAATGGAGTCTTCTTTTGAAAAAAGCCTCATTTTATGATTTTACTATCATTGCAATGGCTTTCTTACTACCACTTGACCTGTCAAACCTGTAGCTCTCTTCACAGTTGAAACTGAGACTTGTTTACTTTTACCAATGTTAAGCTGTTTCCTGTGAGCCACCTATCATGAAAGCTGTTGATTTTCAGGAAATTGTCTTCTGAATTAGCCCAGTCTCACAGTATTTCGTTATATGGTAATGAAATGTAATCTTTAACTTTTTGCTCATAGACACAAATTTCTCTCTTTTTTCATGTCACTGAGGATGACTTTCTATGTAATGTATTTCAGTAGAAAGTTTGTTTGGTGCCTCCACTGAAGTTTTCTTTCTGACACTGGATACCACAGATGCTGTATTTTTTTTTGTCATTTGTTATCGATTTTTTTAATTTTCAAGCACTATTAATGAACATTTAAGCAGGAGATTTTATCTTTGTTTTTATTGCCTTATATTCTGTCAGCTACTCGCTATTATAAACCATTGTCTGTGGTTCCTTCCAGTCAAAATATAGTAAATATATTTTCCCGGTGAATTGAGGAGACTGCTTGAGACACACATGTATTACAGTATAACCCTAACCCTTACCCTAACCCTAACCATAGCTGTATATTTCCTGTTTTATTCTCTGATAAAACTGGGGAAAAAAGATTACCTATGGCATTTCTGTCAGCATTACCCACGACTCTCTGCTTTGGTTGCTGTGGAGATGAAAAAAAGAGGGAAATTCGAGTCCATGAACTCGAATCATAGAGCTAGCTAGCTATCTCTCTGAGTGTCGCATCGTCCCTTAAGACCCCGACACTGCCCACCAAGTCCCTGCGTAACATGTCGGTGCTGGTGGGTAAGGCTTAAGCCTCAGCAGGTCGAGCTGCTGCATGCCTGCACACCATGGCCTTGTTACAGGCATATCAGGCTGACTTGCTGTGAGAGCTAGACGTGGGGGGGCATTTTGAGTGGCCACGAAGTCCAGGAGCTCCGCTCTACAGCAAATTTATTGGATTTTGGTATTAAGATAATGCGTGATGACCAAGAAGTCCTCACACAGGACGTTCTGGGGATCCTGCCAGGAAAGGGCATGGTGCACCTCATCACAGGGTGCCTCTTCTCACTCTCCAGTGTTCTGTATTGTTTAAATATTTATAATTACACTCTTGATGTTACCCAAATGAGGATGGGTTCCCCTTTTGAGTCTGGTTCCTCTCAAGGTTTCTTCCTCATAACATCTAAGGTAGATTTTCCTTGCCACAGTTGCCATGGCTTGCTCATCAGGGATAACATCCTGGGCTATCTAAATAAAGCAGCAGATGAAATGGTGACTCCACTCTCAAGTGGTAGAGCAAATCTGGGGGAGATTTAGCAGGGCTCAGGTAGACTTGTCTGCGACTCAAGAGACATTGCACTGTCCCCTCTGCTTTTCCCCTTACAGCTTCTCTAGGGCTGGATACCATGATTTAGGTGTGGCCGAGGTTACGCCTGTATGCCTTTCCCCCTGTCACGCTGCTTCTTAGAGTTCTGAAGAGAGTTTGCCGGGATGGAGTCTGTCTCCTCCTGGTGGCCCAACTGTGGCCGGGCAGAGCATGGTTTGTGGACTCCGGTGCAACCTAGAGTGCCAGTGTGGGACTTGGCCGTTGTGTTGGAGGCTCTATCTGAACCTCGCTTCAAGCTGTTGGTCGAGGCATCTTTAAGGTTTCTCACAGTTAAGACTGTGTTCCTCCTGGCCATTTCCTCTCTTGAAAGGGTAGGGCATTTGCAGACCCTCTCTGTGGCCCCCTCTTTTCTGGAGTTCACTCCAGGCATGGCCAGTGAGTTCCTTTATCCTCAAACGGGTTACATCCCTAAGGTTCCCCTCAGTCGTCCCCTGAACTGTTAGGCTCCAGGCATCTCTCCTCCTCCTTTTCAGGCCCCAGACCAGGAAACGCTGAACCAGCTGTGTTCGGTGCGCACACTGGACATTTACTTCCACAGAATGAGTTTGTGGAGGAAGTTAGAACAACTATTCATTTGCAATGGCCCCCCAAGGAAAGGCCTCCCTGAAAAAAGCAGGTGGATTGTGGATAAAATTGCGTCCTCCTTCGAGTCCTCTGGTCACCCCGCTCCCTTCGGGGTCAGAGCGCACTCAACACTAAGTGTGTGGCAGTCTCTAAGGCTTGGTCCTCTGGATTTTCCATCCATGACCTCTGCAATGCTGACACTCCTGGCCCCTATGTCCTTTGACCTAGCTGTGCTCTTACACACTAGGCAGGGACTGATCAGTCTGGTGCTATTAGACTCTTGTTCCCAAAGGGCTGTTGACGAGTTCCTCAAAGGTAATGTTTCCAGGTTACATAGGTAACCCTGGTTTTCTGAGGGATTGTGATGCTGCGTCTCCATGCCACACTGCTGGCATCCCTGCAGCACTTCCTTCTCCTTACAAAAGCTAGTGCCGCTCCATGTGCTTTTATAGCTTCCTGGTCATGTCACTCTGCTGTTGATGCCACGCTTAACATTGGACAGATTACACACGTGATTCAGAGGACAACGGGAAAGCAACAAAGCTGTATCGAGACACAGATCTGGGGAATGTTACAGCAACATTTCTGCAGCCTCAATTATTCATAAATGGAAGAAGTTTGGAGCCACTGATGCTCCCCTTCCCTGATGGAGCTTGAGAGGTTCTGCAAAGAAAAATTTGAGAAATTCCCCTAACCTCCTCATTGATTTAAGTAATAATTATTTTATTACAAATGTGTGAATATAAACACAATGAATAATTTTGTGGTGCAAATCTATTGCGACAGGTTTTCTTTTACATCTCCTTTCTTTCTTATCTCGAAACGTTATTCAATTAAATTCAATTAATTTTTATTTGTATAGCGCTTTTAACAATGAACATTGTCTCAAAGCAGCTCTACCCAGATAATGTGGTGATAAAAATGAATAAGATTTTCTTTATAAGTGTAAGTTTGTCCCTGATGAGCAAGTCGGTGGTGACTGTAGCAAGAAAAAACTTCCCGAGATGGCATAAGGAAGAAGCCTTGAGAGGAACCAGATTTAAGAGGGAACCCATCTTCATCTGGGTTGCACCAAATGTCCATTATTTGACATGAACAGTGGTCACTGGAATCTCAGGAGCATTCTTAACTCAACAGAGAGAGAGAGACAGAGAGAGAGAGAGAGAGAGGAGAGGGGTGACAGGAAGAGAAGAATATGGATTAATAAGTGTCCTTATTGTTGTAAGAAAGTTAAGGACACTGTGCAGTTGGGGACTCCAGCAAGACTCGCTATGGCAGCATAAGTAAAAGAGAGAACCAGAAGGTAACACAGACATGAGTGATCTCTGGGAAAAGAGATGACCCACCACACCACCGTCAACAAACCTGAGTAAACGTGTGAGAGTGAGGGGACGACATCATACAAATATCCCAGTTCACCAAACACTCTTTATCCATGATCCCTCCAGATCTGCTCCTTTAACTAAGAAAAATCTACTGATAAAAGACTTGACTAAATAAATGTTTTTAGCCTCGACTTGAACACTGAGACTGTGTCTGAGTCCCGAACACTGATTGGAAGGCTGTTTCATAACTGTGGGGCTTTATAAGAGAAAGATCTGCTCCCTGCTGTAGTCTTTATTATTTGGGGCACTAAAAATTGCCTGCACAATCTAAGTAGGCGTGGAGGATCATATTGGTACAGAAGTTTATTCAGATACTGCGGCACGAGACCCTTAAGTGTTTTATACATCAGTAGTAGTATTTTATAATCCATGCGAGATTTAATGTTGGAGCCAGTGAAGACTGATTAAAACAGGGGTGATGTGGTCATATTTTCTAGATCTAGTGAGGACTCTTGCTGCAGCATTCTGAACTAACTGAAGCTTATTTATGCACTTACTCGAACACCCAGACAGTAAAACATTACAGTAGTCTAATCTAGATGTAACAAAAACATTAACTCGTTTTTCTGCATCCTGCATCATGTTTCTAATTTTAGCAACATTTCTAAGCTGATCTCTCTCATCTGGCTTTGCTGAAATATACAAGTGTGTTTCATCAGCATAGCAATAGAAGGAAATGCCATGTTTATGTATAATTTCACCCAGAGGCAGCATATATAAAGAGAAAAGCAATGGGCCTAAGACAGATTCTTGTGGAACACCAAACTTTACCTCAGACAGTATGGATAACTCACCATTTACATCAACAAATTGATAGCGATCAGTCAAATAAGACCTAAGCCAGGTGAGAACTGTTCCTATTCCACCAACGTTCTCAAATTTAGCAAGCAGGAAAGGATTTGATCAATTTTGATCATAGTTATATATATATATATATATATATATATATATATTGCACAATTATCCAGTAGAAGAAGAAGAATGAGTGGAACACAAGAAATTAGATTGCCTCTAATGCTGTTGCCATATTTTACAGTTAAGCATGAACTACTTAGAGAACAGAGCACATAGCGGTGCCTGGGGACAGTCGTTCTGACCCTGCTGACACGCTTTCATCGATCATGCCGACCAGCATGTCTCTCCTCATATTTTATCCTCCCACTGGCCTTTCAGACTCAGGGGAGGATGATCAGTGGAGATTTAGGATCTGACTGCTGATTTCCAATGCTTCTATCTATCCATATTAAAGTACATTTTCAGATACAATTCATCTCTGTGGTTATCGGACAACTTTCTGCTATGTATACACAAAATAAAAAATTTGAACAAAAAGAGATAAACAATTTTGTTATGAAAAATAAATGAATAATGCTAATCTTTTTGTGATGGACATTAAAAAATTATTTTAGGGAAATTGTCAGAAAATAATATGATGTTTGGTTTGGGAAACAAAATTAACTGATATGCATTATTTTTTGCTTTTAGTATACAAGGAATATGTGTACTTCTCATGCTTCTCTATCATAAAAAATCAGCTTTGATAATCATCAACAGGAAAAAGGTAAACATAGAAATTATTGTTCTTTGTAAATATGAAGAGAAGTGCATTTTTGTTCATGTAATATTTTCCTTGTTGCTTATTTGCACTGAAATGTATGCATACCCACACACATAAACCTTCAATCAGCATGCTTCCCAAGCATGATGAGTTCCATTTCCATAAATTGTTTCTCATAATACTAATAATCAAAACAAACAGTTGGCACAAATTAGGTAAAATACGTTGTTATAAAATTAAAGAGATATTCTGGGCCAGCAGAACATTTGACCCACACCTGGTATTAAACTGACAGGCACAAGGGCAATAAGGATTGCATTCATATAGCCGGTGTGTTTGATCTTCCCTGCTTTAGAATCTTCCTCTGTTCTTTTTTTCTGGCAAGATGCAGTTCATGATTGTTTCTCACATCTCACTATTGAAGGACAGGAAGCTAGATCACAGAATTCTTTGACTTGGAAGAGTCTTTTTGACTTAATTTGCTTCAATAAAGAAAATACATCGGATTCACTGATTCAGTTTGTCATTGATGTGTTCTTAGTCAAAGTGCTAGAGTACATTACTGCTCTCTGTTGTAGACATATTTTATCATACAGCTGTAAATATCATACATTCCTTCATGTTTGCCTTTTTCATATGCTCATCTAGTTTCTGAATAGGCTTCTCTGGTCAGGATCAAAGTGAAGCCTATCCTAGAACCACTGCGAGTGAGTGATGAATGCACCCTAGATGGGACACCAGTCTGTCCCAGGACACCATGCACATGTACTCACCACTGCGAAAAATCCACCTATCAGTAACTTAACTGTAACCTGAGCTCACGAGCTACCTGGGACCCTGACCAGACTAAAACATTATGTTAGGATCAGGCAAGTGACACAGACTAAACTTGTGATTTAGAAACTTGTGCAAGTCATGTGATTGTTTTTGCACCTGATTTGAATTTGCCAATAATTAGCACTTGTATATATTTTCACTGTTTAATGCACATTGTTTCTTGTGTTTGTTCTTTATTGATTGTCGATCTATTATTATCATTGTCGGGCACATTTCATGATTTCAATGACAAGTAACATTGTGTTTTGCCTTTGTCTTTGTGTTTTATGTTATGCACTGTAAATAAAAATGCTTTTGCACTTGTATCCACTTCCTGCACATTTACCTGACAGGTTACATAAGATGAGCTTAGGCATTGGTTTTGGAAATAGTTTCTAATACAGCAAAGAATAATTTCCATTCTTGGTTTTATGTCATACTTTTGTGATATGACCAATACATAAAATGTTTAACAATCACAATTTCTGTAATAATAATAATAAAAAAGCCTCAGGACAGATTTATTTTACTAACAAAATATTAATTTAAATATTAGTAAGTAGGAGTTTGCATAATATCCCCATGCTTCAAGTGTTTCTGCCAGGAACTCAGGTTTTTCTCACTATCATGAATTGTAGGTTAAGAGGCATTCCTAAACTGCCCATAATATGTGAGTGTATGTGCAATTGTACCATGTGACAGATAAGCGCCACACTTTCTTTCCCAAATTCTCTGGGAATGGCCACTGGCTTTTTGTGACCCTATGCTATTATAGTACTACTGATAATAGCATATAATTAATATATTATTAATTAGCGTATAATTAAATGGAACTCGTTTCCTGTCCTATTTCCTGTTTCCTGTGGTCTCTACTATCATGTTGTTAAAAGTTAAGCATCAATTGACATGATGTTAAGGGTCAATGTGTACACTGGACTATTGCATGAATTACTAAAACCATGTCCTGTGGTCTGCTTTAACCCAGATGGTGTCCAGCATGTGTGAGTTAAAAAAAATGGTTTTGCCTACAATCAAGCATAGTGGTGGTAGCATCATTGTCTGGGGCTGCATGAGTGCTGCTGATACTAGGGAGCTGCAGTTCATAAAGGGATACATAAATTCCAGTGGGAATTTTCCTCAGAATTAGTTGAAGAGGTTTTTATACTGACTCATGGTACACCTATAGTTATATAAAAAGAAATATGAAGGGAGGGGGAGTATGTTAAGAATTTTGGAAGCGATTTGATTTGATAAAACCAGGAGCGTCTCCAGTTGCCATAGGAGAAGTTGGGGTATAGTCAGGAGATATGGAGCCTGAGGAAAAAGGCTCGATCAGTAGCTCGAGATCAGTTTAAGTAGAGGCCTCACGAGTATGATCTGAAAAAGGTATCCGAGGTAGATACCAAGCAAAGGGCGTCTGCTGGAAGGAAAAGATAATAAAAAATATAACGGGAAAAAAAAAGAAAAAAATTAGCAAGAAGCACAAAAGCAACATGCATTAACTATACTCAAATAGCATATAAGCATATCTATTCAAAGCACAAAAAGAAACTTCATATAAGTTCAGTGAAAAATCATATAAAACTATAAAAATTAAAAGAGTAATAGGCACAACAAATTGTCAGATATAAAGAACATAGGAGATTGGTTGCAAGAAATTGTATAAAGGATCCAATGCCTAAAACACACCGGGTATAAGATGTTTCTATTAGAGCATAAGCTCTTAAGTACATGCAAAATGAGAGTAAGGATTAGAGTAAGACAGGAAATTCCATATAAAGAAGTATTATGGCATTAAAATATAGTTTGAGAAGTAACAGACGAGAGCTATGAAAAATAAGAAAAGCATTTGGAGAAAAAAGCTGGTGTTTTAAAACTAAAGGTAAAACTAGAAAAGAATAACTAGAAATAGTGTAGGATGATTTGCAGACAGAGGAAAAAACCCAGACAAGATTTTATGAAAAGGTGTGAATATTGCGGCGGATGATCTTTTGCATTGTTATTTGAAAAAGTGCACAATCATGGGATTTTTTTTTAAGAAAAGATCATTATCAAGAGATATTTTTGTACATGTAAATTAGAATTGTATTGAGTTAAACAAGACTTCCAAGAAAGAGGATGAATTTACCAGAATGTGCGTAAGCAAATGGGTGGAGTTTACAAGCCCTCTTAAAATTATTGGTGTATATAAATTGTTAGGAAGAAGATACTAGAAAAAAATATGTCAATTTCATTTGGTGTCAAATGTAAAAAGTGAGGATTTCTATATTATTGCATTAATATGTCTGCTCGGACATGAGTTTCAACAACATGTACTGACAGTCTAAAGCAGAAAATAATGCCCTTCATTCAGAAACTGGTAACCAGAACTATGTAACCATGGTTCCCAGTGGGGGCCAGGACGCTGCGTCGGAACTCTATGTGAATGCCTCTGCATTGTCAACGTTTCGAATCACATATATAGTCCAATGAAAAGTGCGGTTTCACCGGCTTGGTGATGTCATGACCAGGAAGCTTAAAAGCACATAGAGTGAAACCAGAGGCAGCTTCTGAAAGGAGAATTAAGCACTGCAGGGATGCAGGCTGTGTGGCATAGAGACGCAGCATCTCGTTCCCTCTGGGAACCATGTTTAAATACGTAACCTGGAGACTTTCCCTTTCAGAAACTCAAGCTGCATCGGAATGGAAACGAGAGTCCAATCAAGCCAGACTGACCAATCTCTACTTAGTGTGGACGGGCACATCTAAGGTGAAGGACAGAGGGGCCAGGAGTGGCACTGAGGTTGAGGCAATAAAACCTGACAAAGGTCAGTGGGGTGGACCAGCCCGCAACATTGCAAATGTCCTGGAGGGTAACTCCAGAGGACAAGAAAGTAGAGGTCGCCACACTTCAAGTGGAGTGCGCTCTGACCCCGAAGGAAGCGGGAAGACCAGAGGACTCATAAGAGGAGGAAATAGCATCCACAATCCATCTGCTGAGCATCTGCTTATTCGCAGGGAGACCTCTCTTCAGAGGGCCATAGCTGACAAACAGCTGTTCTGACTTCCTCCACAGATTTGATCTGTGAAAGTATGGTGTTTGAGAAGGGGTTCCAGGTCCGCAAACAATGGCCTGCCTGACCACTACAGGGCCACCAGGAGGAGACGGACTCCCTCCAGAACTCCGGGAGCACCGTGGCTCCAGTTGCTCTGATTAAGCCAATATCAACCAATCATCGAAATAATTTAGAATGCGGATGCCGCGAAACCTCAGCAGGACCAGTGCTGCATCCACACACTTTATAAAGGTGCGAGGTGAGAGGGCAATACCAAATTGAAGGACCCAATACTGGTAAGCTTCGGCCCCAATAACAAACCTCAGGAATTTCCTGTGAGCTGGAAGGATGGATACATGAAAGTATGCATCCTTCAAATCTATGGTCACAAACCAGTCCCCGGACCTGATGTGGGACGCAACCTGCTTTAGGGTCAGCACCTTGAACCTGAGTCTCAAGAGTGAGCGGTTCAGTATAGGACGTAACCCACTAACCTTTTTGGGAACTATAAAGTACCTGCTGTAGAGCCCGGCCCCTCTGTCTGATGGAGGTTCACATCAATGGC